>NW_028318042.1:2825000-2962500 GCF_062004578.1 Staurois parvus | reverse complement strand
CTGTATTGGGGCACCCTGTATTGGAGCACCCTGTATTGGGGCACCCTCTATTGGAGCACCCTGTATTGGGGCACCCTGTATTGGGGCACCCTCTATTGGAGCACCCTGTATTGAGGCACCTTGTATTGGGGCACCGTTTAGTAGGGCACCCTGTATTGGGGCACCCTGTATTGGAGCACCGTGTATTGGGGCACCCTGTATTGGAGCACCCTGTATTGGAGCACCCTTGATTGGGGCACCCTGTATTGGGGCACCGTGTATTGGAGTACCGTGTATTGGGGCACCCTGTATTGGAGCACCCTGTATTGGGGCACCCTGTATTGGGGCACCGTGTATTGGAGTACCGTGTATTGGGGCACCCTGTATTGGAGTACCGTGTATTGGGGCACCCTGTATTGGGGCACCCTGTATTGGAGCACCCTGTATTGGAGCACCCTGTATTGGAGCACCGTGTATTGGGGCACCCTGTATTGGAGCACCCTGTATTGGAGCACCCTGTATAGGGGCACCGTGTATTGGAGCACCCTGTATTGGGGCACCCTGTATTGGAGCACCCTGTATTGGAGCACCCTGTATAGGGGCACTGTGTATTGGAGCACCCTGTATTGGGGCACCCTGTATTGGAGCACCCTGTATTGGAGCACCCTGTATTGGAGCACCCTGTATTGGGGCACCCTGTATTGGAGCACCCTGTATTGGAGCACCCTGTATTGGGGCACCCTGTATTGGAGCACCCTTTATTGGAGCACCCTGTATTGGGGCACCCTGTATTGGAGCACCCTGTATTGGGGCACCCTGTATTGGAGCACCCTGTATTGGGGCACCCTGTATTGGGGCACCCTGTATTGGAGTACCGTGTATTGGGGCACCCTGTATTGGGGCACCCTGTATTGGAGCACCCTGTATTGGAGCACCCTGTATTGGAGCACCGTGTATTGGGGCACCCTGTATTGGAGCACCCTGTATTGGAGCACCCTGTATAGGGGCACTGTGTATTGGAGCACCCTGTATTGGGGCACCCTGTATTGGAGCACCCTGTATTGGAGCACCCTGTATAGGGGCACCGTGTATTGGAGCACCCTGTATTGGGGCACCCTGTATTGGAGCACCCTGTATTGGGGCACCCTGTATTGGAGCACCCTGTATTGGGGCACCCTGTATTGGAGCACCCTGTATTGGGGCACCCTGTATTGGAGCACCCTGTATTGGAGCACCCTGTATTGGGGCACCCTGTATTGGAGCACCCTGTATTGGGGCACCCTGTATTGGAGCACCCTGTATTGGGGCACCCTGTATTGGGGCACCCTGTATTGGAGCACCCTGTATTGGGGCACCCTGTATTGGAGCACCCTGTATTGGGGCACCCTGTATTGGAGCACCCTGTATTGGGGCACCCTGTATTGGAGCACCCTGTATTGGGGCACCCTGTATTGGGGCACCCTGTATTGGAGCACCCTGTATTGGGGCACCCTGTATTGGAGCACCCTGTATTGGAGCACCCTGTATTGGGGCACCCTGTATTGGGGCACCCTGTATTGGAGCACCCTGTATTGGAGCACCCTGTATTGGGGCACCCTGTATTGGGGCACCCTGTATTGGAGCACCCTGTATTGGAGCACCCTGTATTGGGTCACTGTGTAGTAGAAGGTCCGTGTATCTCCCCGGTCGGACCGGGTGGCGGATGTATAGACGGGTCCCCCCTCCCCCCTCCAGGGTGTACAGACCGGGCACGGTTTCCCATCCCCCCCATACAGGACAGAAGGAATCCCCGGGAAGACGGTGTGCAGCAGTCGGGGATTCATGCACAGATGTCACTCACCGTGGCTCCGGGCCCCCAGGCCCCCGTGGGGGCAGCAGGTAAGGAGCAGTAGGCAGAGGACGGCGCCTCCATGGAGACCCATCCTGGTGCTGGAGCCCTCCGCGGAGTGTCGGATGAGGGGCCCCCGGGGCTCCCGCTCACACTGGGCACATACTTGGCGGAGCTCTCCCCGGCCGCGATCAGCACCACGGACAGCGACTGGAGAGCCGAGCGGAGACTGCGCCCGCTGACCCCGCCCCTCCGCCTCACTGCTCCGCCCCCCGCCTATACCGACCAGCAAGGAGCTCCTTATATGGACACGCCTCTTAACCCTTTCCTGTTCTCCGTGCCTGACCACCATGCCTGCTCCCAGGATGTAATAGGAAGGGTTGTCACCATGCTGCTGTATTGATTGATGCCTGGGATTAAAGGGCACGTATATATCTATATACATATATCCATTTTATATATATAGATATTATTTTTTATTTATTTATTTTTAATTATATATGGATAATTTTTTAACTATTTTTTTAAATTATTTTATATACAATATATTGTAATTATAGACATCATTTATATGTATATATCACTGTTTTAATTATATGCACACACTGCTCGAAAAAATGAAAAGAACACTTTGAAAACCCATCAGATCTCAATGGGGAAGAATCTCCTGCTGGATCTCTATACTGACATGGACGGGGTAATGTGTTAGGAATGTAAGGACACCCCATTGTTTGATGGAAATAAAAATGATCGACCTACAGAGGACTGAATTCAAAGACACCCCAAAAATCAAAGTGAAAAAATGATGCAGCAGGAGAGTCCATTTTGCTGAAATTTCATTGCAGCAACTCAGAATGGTCCTCAGTAGTCTGTATGGCCCCCACGTGCTTGTATGCATGCCTGACAATGTCGGGGGAGGCTCCTAATGAGACAACGGATGGTGTCCTGGGGGATTTCCTCCCAGATCTGGACCAGGGCATCACTGAGCTCCTGGACAGTCTGAGGTGCAACCTGGTGGCGTCGGATGGACTGAAACATGAGATTCCAGAGGTGTTCTATTGGATTTAGGTCAGGTGAGCGTGGGGGCCATTCAGTGGTATCAATTCCTTCATCCTCCAGGAACTGCCTGCATACTCTCCCCACATGAGGCCGGGTACTGTTGTGCACCAGGAGGAACCCAGAACCCACTGCACCAGTGTAGGGTCTGACAATAAGTCCAAGGATTTCATCCTAATACCTAATGGCATTCAGGGTGCCATTGTCTAGCCTATAGAGGTCTGTGCGTCCCTCCATGGATATGCCTCCCCAGACCATCACTAACCCACCACCAAAACAGTCATGCTGAACGATGTTACAGGCAGCAGAACGTTCTCCACGGCTTCTCAGACTCTTTCACGTCTGTCACATGTGCTCAGGGGGAACCTGCTCTCATCTGTGAAAAGCACAGGGCGCTAGTGGTGGACCGGCCAATTCTGGTGTTCAATGGCAAATGCCAATCCAAATCTATGGTGCCGGGCAGTGAGCACAGGGTCCACTAGACGATGTCGGGCCCTCAGGCCACCCTCATGAAGTCTGTTTCTGATTGTTTGGTCAGAGACATTCACACCAGTGGCCTGCTGGAGGTCATTTTGTAGGGCTCTGGCAGTGCTAATCCTGTTCCTCCTTGCACAAAGGAGCAGATACCGGTCCTGCTGATGGGTGAAGGACCTTCTACAGCCCTGTCCAGCTCTCCTAGAGTAACTGCCTGTCTCCTGGAATCTCCTCCATGCTCTTGAGACTGTGCTGGGAGACGCAGCAAACCTTCTGGCAATGACACGTATTGATGTGCCATCCTGGAGGAGTTGGACTGCCTGTGCAACCTCTGTAGGGTCCAGGTATGGCCTCATGCTACCAGTAGTGACACCGACCCTAGCCAAATGCAAAACTAGTGAAAAACAGTCAGAAAAGAGAAGTAGGGAAATAATGTCAGTGGCCTCCCCTGTAAAACAATTCCTGTTTTGGGGGTTGTTGTCCATCTAGTGTACCTGTTGTTCATTTCATTGACACCAAAGCAGCTGAAACTGATTAACAACCCCCTCTGCTACTTAACTGACCAGATCAACATCCCAGGAGTTTCATTGACTTGATGCTATGCTCTGAATAAAAAGTGTTCCTTTCATTTTTTTGAGCAGTGTATAATATATAAATATACAGTATAATATATATATATATATATATATATATATATATTTTTTTTTTTTTTATTTTAAATCTACACTTTATTGCCAAAAAAGTATTGGGCCGGCCCTCCAAATCATTGGATTCAGGTGTCCTAATCCCTTCCATGGCCACAGGTGTATACAATCAAGCCCCTAGGCATGCAGACTGCTTCTACAGACATTGGTGAAAGAATGGGTCGCTCTCAGGAGCTCAGTGACTCCAAGCGTGGTCCCGTGATAGGTTGTCACCTGTGCAATAAGTCCATCCGTGACATTTCCTGGCTACTAAATATTCCACGCTCAACTGTTAGTGGGATTATAACAAAGTGGAAGCAACTGGGAACAACAGCAACTCAGCCACATAGTGGTAGGTCACGTCACATGACAGAGCGGGGTCAGCGCATGCTGAAATTCACAGTGCACAGAAGTCGCCAACTGCAGAATCAATAGCTAAAGACCTCCAAACTTGGTGTGGTCTTCAGATTAGCACAACAACAGTGCGTAGAGAGCTCCATGGAATGGGTTTCCATGGCCGAGCAGCTGAATCCAAGCCTTACATCACCAAGTGCAATGCAAAGCCTTGGATGCTGTGGTGTAAAGCACGCCGCCACTGGACTCTAGAGCATTGTGCCAAGTGGAAAGTTTGGTGGAGGGGGGATTACGGTGTGGGGTTGTTTTTCAGGGGTTGGGCTTGGCCCCCTAGTTCCAGTGAAGGGAACTCTTAAGGTGTCAGCACACCAAGACATTGTGGAAAATTTCATGCTCCCAACTTTGTGGGAAGAGTTTGAGGATGGTCCCTTCCTGTTCCACCATGACTGCGCACCAGTGCACAAAGCAAGGTCCATAAAGACATGGAGGAGCCAGTTTGGGGTGGAGGAACTTGACTGGCCTGCACAGAGTCCTGACCTCAGCCCAATAGAACACCTTTGGGATGAATTAGAGTGGAGACTGTGAGCCAGGCCTCCTGCCCCGACATCAGTGCCTGACCTCACAAATGTGCTTCTGGAAGAATGGTCCAACCTTCCCATAGACACCCTCCTAAACCTTGTGGACGGCCTTCTCAGAAGAGTTGAAGCTGTTATAGCTGCAAAGGGCGGGGCCAACTCAATATTGAACCCTACGGACTAAGACTGGGATGCTATTAAGGTTCATGTGAATGTAAAGGCAGGTGGCCCAATCGTTTTGGCAATATACTGTATATAATGCATCTATTTATATATTATATGGATAAGATATATATATATATATAAAATATTTTAAATGATTATATGAGGGTTCTTCAAAAAGTTTCCACACTTTTTTTAACATGTTTATATGTATAAAAGTGCAGAAACTTTTTGAAGACCCCTCGTATATAGTTCATGTTGGCTGATCCGCCCTGAAAATGCTAGTTGCCTGGCTATCCTGTTGATCCCAATTCTTTCTAAATCACCGATCTGTGACATGCAGATCAGGAGTTCTGACCTCACTCAAGCTTTATTTAGCGACTCCGAGGGCAGCTTTTTTTTTTAAAAAAAAGGTCAACAATGGCTGCCTTTGCTATTTTTTTCCAATTAAGGTTTCCCTTAGAGCAGTGGTTCTCAACCTGTGGGTTGCGACCCCTTTGGGGGTCGAACGACCCTTTCACAGGGGTCCCCTAAGACCATCAGAAAACACATATTTCCGATGTGTAAAGAGCAGCTACTGTGTAGAAAGCAGCTACTGTGTTGAAAGCAGCTACTCTGTTAAAAGCAGCTACTGTGTTGAAAGCAGCAGTATTGGAGGTAAAACGACACTCATGAATTATAATTACTGGGTAAATAATTTTATGGTTGGGGGTCACCACAACAGGAGGAACTGAATTAAAGGGTCACGGCATTAGGAAGGTTGAGAACCACTGCCTTAGAGGTAACATTATTGGAGAAACAAAAAGGCTGGCAATACTGAGCTGTCATTCTGAAAATGCTAGCTGCTTGGCTGTCTTTCATGCTATAATAAGTTGAATTTCTGACTCGAAAACAGATGGGCCTCATTCACATGGACACTTGGAAGCACAGGGGTGGAAATCCCAGTGTTTTCCTACAGCCAAGGTGCATCAGGTGACACATGCAGTGACCATAAAGGTGAACAGCTGTATTTGCTTAAATATTGATGCTTTTTTGAATCGGCGTTTGCCTGCGTGTGTGTGACCTATTCCCCGAACAGGGACCTGCAGCCTGAATGTGAACGTTTTACATTGAAATACCCATGGACATGAAAATGTTGATTCAGCCAATCACCTCTATGGAGGACTGCACACACCGCCTGCAGCAAAATGTGAAGATTATTTTCTGTACCAGCATGACTCCATACAGCTCCATTGGACTTGCGTGTCCTGCACAGAACTCAGATCTCAACCCTACTGAACACCTTTACTGCAAGCCACTTTGCCTGAAGGGGCATAAATCTCCATGGACACACTCCAAAATCCTATGGAAAGCCTTCCAAGAAAAGTGGAGGCTGTTATAGTCACAAAGATATGATCCTTTACATTGGTGGTCAGTGTAGAGCTGACCTATTAGATTGGTGGCTTTATAGAGAAGTTACTTCTCTATAAAACCACCAACCTAATGAGTCAACTCCACCTTACATTGGTGGTCATTGCAGAAGTGACCCCTTAGATTGGTGGTTTTATAGAGAAGTAACCCCTTACATTGGTGGTCATTGCAGAAGTGACCATTAGATTGGTGGTTTTATAGAGAAGTAACCCCTTACATTGGTGGTCATTGCAGCAGTGACCCCTTAGATTGGTAGTCAGTGCAGAAGTGACCCCTTAGATTGGTAGTCAGTGCAGAAGTGACCCATTAGATTGGTGGCTGATACAGACGTGACACCTTACATTGGTGGTCCATGTAAAAATGACCCCTTCCATCAGGGTTGCCAACCTCCCAAAGTGTAATTTACTGACATGACACATAAAATTTACTGAAAGAGCCAATTTTTTACTGACAGTTCAGCAATTGGCCAAAATGACCATTTTCAGTGCAAATATCAATATTCAAGCTTCTGTACAAACATGTGCGATTAGAGATGTGCTTCAGGTATAACAAAAGGCAAAAAACATATTTCTCCTTTTACATGAGGGTCAGGTTAAAATAACCCAGCATAGAGTTTCTCCTTGCAGCAGAGTCTGCAGGGCTCCCCTTTACAGTGCAAATCTGTGAAGTCTAATGTAACAGGGAATGCTGCAGACTCTGGTGTAAAAAAAAACTGTGATGTAAGGAGGTCAATGGTCAGCAGAGCTCCCCCACCTTACACAAGATTCCAAAGAACTTCCCTGTACATAACAGTCCACAAACTTCTCCCTTACATCAGAGTCCACAGAGTTCCCCTTTACATCAGAGTTCACAGTGTTCTTCCTTACTGTAAGGGGGAACTCTGCGGACTCTGATGTAATTGGGAACTCTGTGGACCCTGATGTAAAGGGGAAGGCTGCAGACCATCTGGGATGTAAAGGGGAACTCTGATGTAAGGGGGTCTCTGGTCACCAGAGCCCTTCTGTCTTACAAAAGAGTCCACAGAGTTCCTCCTTACATCAGAGTCTGCTGGATTTCCCCTCACATTGCAAGGGGGAACTCTGTAGATCCTGATAAAAAGGAGTACACTCTGGTGTAAAGGGAAATACTGATGTAAGGTGGACTCTGGTCATCAGAGACCCCACTTACATCAGAGTCCGCAGTGTTCCCCTTAACATCAGGGTCCACAGAGTTCCCCCTTGTACTGCGAGGGGAAACCTGCAGACTCTGATCTAAAGGGGAACTCTGAGAACACAGGGAAGAACGCATGGATGTGTGTGTGTGTGGGGGGGGGGGGGACTCTATCCGTAAGGGGGTTTCTGATATAAGGGGGAAGCATTAGATCAGTGTACCCCTTACCTTAGTGTATTCGCTCCCCCCTCACATCAGTGACCACCCTTCCCCTCCGCCACAGAGACTATTTGGCCTAGCTGGAGGCTGGAGTAATGTCACAATGGCTTCCTCCATAAGAGAATGCTTCCTTGCTTGGCTTTGGGTGCAGCTCAGACAATCCTCTGGGTGACTCTCTCCTTCTCTGCTTTGTGAACCCTCACCAAGTCTGAGTTTGCCTTCCACCACCGGTCCTGTCCAGTCCCGGCAGCGCTCTGGACTACCAGCTCCCCCGTTCCTGCTGCAATTTGCAAAAGATGCCAAGCGGTACCATGACATCCCTACACATCGAAATCTGGCCATGACCAGCCGGCTTCAGAACTGCGCATGAGCAGCTGCGAGGACGGCCTGCACCCATATTTTGTTCGGCCAATATTTACAAATTGTAAATTTACAGACAGTTGGCAACCCTGTCTTACGTTGCAGAATGATATACAAATGACCCCTTAGATTGGTGGTCATTGTAGAAGTGACCTCTTACATTGGGGGTTGATATAAGAATTACCACATAAATTGGTGGCCAGTGCAGCAGTGACCCCCTTAGATTGGTGGTTGACATAGAAGTGGCCACTTACATTGTTGTTCAGTGTAGAAGTGACCTTTTAGATTGCTGGTCATTCTAGAAATGACCCCTTAGAGTGGCGGTCAGTGTAGAAGTGACCCCTTAAGTTGGTGGTCGATATTACATTGGCGGTCAGTGTAGAAATGACCTCTTAGAATGGTGGTCAGTGTAGAAGTGACCCCTTAAATTGGCGGTTGATATAGAAATGACCCTTTACATTGGTGGTCAGCGTAGAAATGACCTCTTAGATTGGTGGTCAGTGCAGAAGTGACCCCTTAGATTGGCAGTCAGTGCAGAAGTGACCCTTTAAATTGGCAGTTGATATAGAATTAACCTTTAGGTTGGTGGTCAGTGTAGAAATGACCTCCTAGATTGGTGATCACTGTAGAAGTCACCCCTTAAATTGGCAGTTGATATAGAAATGACCCTTTACATTGGTGGTCAGTGTAGAAATGACCTCTTAGATTGGCGGTCAGTGTATAAGTGATTCCTTAGATTGGCGGTCAGTGAAGAAGTGACCCCTTAAGTTGGTGGTTGATATAGAAATGACCCTTTACATTGGTGGTCAGCGTAGAAATTACCTCTTAGATTGGTGGTCAGTGCAGAAGTGACCCCCTAGATTGGCAGTCAGTGCGGAAGTGACCCGTTAAATTGGCAGTTGATATAGAATTACCCTTTAGGTTGGTGGTCAGTATAGAAATGACCTCCTAGATTGGTGATCACTGTAGAAGTCACCCCTTAAATTGGCAGTTAATATAGAAATGACCCTTTACATTGGTGGTCAGTGTAGAAATGACCTTAGAATGGTGGTCAGTGTAGAAATGACCTCTTAGAATGGTGGTCAGTGTAGAAGTGACCCCTAAATTGGTGGTTGATATAGAAATGACCCTTTACATTGGTGGTCAGTGTAGAAATGACCTCTTAGAATGGTGGTCATTGTAGAAGTGACCCCTTAAATTGGCAGTTGATATAGAAATGACGCTTTACATTGGTAGAAATGACCCCTTAGATTGGCAGTCAGTGCAGAAGTGACCCTTTAAATTGGCAGTTGATATAGAATTACCCTTTAGGTTGGTGGTCAGTATAGAAATGACCTCCTAGATTGGTGATCAGTGTAGAAGTGACCCCTTAAATTGGCGGTTGATATAGAAATGACACTTTACATTGGTAGAAATGACCTCTTAGATTGATGGTTAGTGTAGAAGACTAATGGTTGTCCTGGTAGATGACATCAAACTCCGGAATCCTGTTCCAGTGATCAGCACTTGGTTCTCGTACAGGTAGGGTTCAGAATATAGATTATCAGGAATATGTTTTTTATCTCTAGCATATAATATCATTTATCTCCTGTATGATGTATATATGTACATACATATATAAAAACAATTTTCAGATCACCACTCTAACACCCACTCACTCCGCTAGTAACCATAGTAATTGCATCATCTGTATGTCCACTCCACCCCCTATACATGACAATGATTAGTCTGGCAGATCTCCGTCTCTGGACTGCAGGGATGTATTATTGAACTGATGAAGCCTATAGCACCATACTGTCCAGTCTACACCTGTCCTCAGATGAAGCCTGATGATTGATGGGGGGACGGTCTATGGCTGAATGTCACCCTACCAGTGCATTCAGGAAAGACCAATGATGGCGTGGAAAGGCTAAAACCCCAATCAATTTTGAGGTCACTGGAGTCAGAACAATAAAAGATTATTGTTGATTGGTCGACGAGTTACTAAAAATAGCTTTTTGCTAAATTTATGGCCCAATAATGTGCACATTACATCAACGTACTGAATGTTACACGTGTTGGTGTGATGCGGTGCCATTCAGGATGAAGTGACCCCCTAACACACCTTGCCAATGGACATGTGTTGCTGTGCACTGATGTGCGGTGCATGGGGCTGCCAGAAATGGTACATGCACCTTTTCTGTGCGTTTTGTGCATTAGACCAGGTTCACACCTTTGCATTTTTATGGGCAGTTTGGGACACACAAAAACGCCTGTGTCATTTATTTATTTATTTCAGGTACTTGTATAGTGCCGTCAATTTACACAGCGCTTTACATATATATTGTACATTCACATCAGTCCCTAACCCAAAAGGGGTGTACAATCTAAGGTCCCTAACTCACATTCATACATACAAATATTAGGGCCAATTTAGACAGGAGCCAATTAACCTACCAGCATGTCTTTGGAGTGTGGGAGGAAACCGGAGTACCCGGAGGAAACCCACGCAGACACAGGGAGAACATGCAAACTCCACGCAGGTGGTGCTGTGGCTGGGATTCTAACCAACGACCCTAGTACTGCCAGGCGGAAGTGCTAACCATTTAGCCACTGTGCTGTCATAAAAATACATTGAATCCAATGGGGTTGTTCACATCTGTGCCCTGCATCTCCCGTCTTGAGTAACCTCTGATTCACATCTGTGCAGGTTAGTGCCGCTGCGGGACCAGCACACGTATCTGCAGCCGAACCACCCACACAGAGGAATGCAGGACCCACAGGCGGGTGCCACTAATTCTAATGGCACGCCGCCTGCACTGGAAATAGCAACCGTACTGGGAACATTGGTTCCCGTGCGGACTGCGATTTCCCAGGTACTGCAGGGACTTCTTCCCTGTGTGTCCCGGGGTAAGGAACTCCATTGAAATGAATGGGCTCTTGTGCCCACGCAAATCGCGGCCTGCATGTGAACCAGGGGTTAGATGGACTGAACTCGAAAACATTGACATTGCTTTGATTTATCTCCCCTGCAAGACCCATGAGTGACTCAAGGCCTGGTTCACACCTATGCGTTTTCAGTGCGTTTTCAGCTTGGCAGAAATGCACTACAGTCCATTTAACATGGTCTCTTATGGGTCACATCCACCATCTCTCCCACCCCACACGCCAAAGTCCTGGGTGTCACCCTGGACTCCCACCTCTCCTTCCTACCCCACATCCAACTGCTATCTAGATCTTGCAGGCTCCACCTCCGCAACATCTCCAAGATACGCACATTCCTCACCCCAGACACCACCAAACAACTCGTACACTCCCTCATCATCTCCCGCCTGGACTATTGCCATTCCCTTCTCACTGGCCTACCCAAACGAACGCTACCCCCACTCCGGTCTATCCTAAACTCAGCGGCCAGACTCATCCACCTCACCAACCGCTCCACATCTGCCTCCCCCCCTCTGCCAATCCCTTCATTGGCTCCCGATTGCCCAACGCATCAAATTCAAACTGCTAACTCTGACCTACAAAGCCATTCACAACGCCGCCCCAAACTACATAACTGACCTGATACCCAAATACTACCCTACCCGTGCCCTCCGCTCCTCACAGGACCTCCTACTCTCTAGCTCCCTGGTCTCCTCCTCCCACGTCCGATTGCAGGACTTCTCCAGGACTTCCCCCATCCTCTGGAACTCCCTACCCCAATCCATCAGACTGTCACCCACCCTCCTCACCTTCATGCGCACCCTGAAAACCCTCCTCTTCAGGAAAGCCTACCCCAACCTCACCTAACACCTGACCTCACATAACAACTAACCTCCTCTACTCCTCCCGGCTCTCCATCCCCCACAGCCATCTCCTCCTGTGCCACCTTCCCCTCCCTCCTAGATTGTAAGCTCAAAAGAGCAGGGCCCTCGAACCCCTCGTGTATTGTATTGTTACGGTCTTGTCTCATGTTCTGTCCCCCTTGCTCCTGTACAGCACTGAGCAAACCCTTTGGCGCTATATAAATACTGTATAATAATAATAATAATCTGTGTGTTTTCCACCAGTGGGTTTTTTTTGGTAAGGGTCAGAGTCAGGGGCTGACTGACAACTCATGGGGCCCCCGGGCAATAGGGGATCATGGGGCCCCTGTGTCCTTGCCCAAACTCAAAAAAGCCTATGAAAAAGGTATCAGGAGCATCTCATGGGGCCCCCTACTGACCTCGGGCAGTGCCTGAGTTTCCAAATGGTCAGTCCGCCCCTGGTCAGAGCCTTTTTATCCCGCAGCAGGTTGCGATTTTGGTTCCATAGATTTCATGGGAACAAAGCGGAAACTCATAAAAAATGCAGTGCTTGTGTTTTTGATGTGTTTCTTCTGCGTTTTTGCTGGTTTTTCCCACAAGACAACAGACACCTATCAAAAAAACCCCACAAAATGCATAAAAATGCATAACAAATTTGTCAAAAATGCATGTAAAACAAACACAAAATACAGTGGGAAACTGCATCAACTGCAATCTACATAGGTGTAAACCAGGGCTAAGCATTAATGAGCTATCCCTATCACTGGAAGGAGACATTCTCTGGGATAAGGCCTGCTTCACACCTATGCAGGGTGCAGTTAATGCGTTTCCCTTTGTGTTTTGAGTTTTTTTCCACACATGGTTTTAGGCGGTGTCTGTTGTTTTGTGGGAGAAACCAGCAGAAATGCAGCAGATTTGCATCAAAAATGCAAGCACTGTATTTTTTGTTCTTTTCTGCTGCGTTTGTCTATGAAGTCTATGGAACCAAAATTGCAACCTGCTGCTGGAAAAAGAAGTTGCTGACATGGTGGAAAACGCACAGATGTGAATGTGACCCATAGGAAACTATGTAAAATGGACTGTAGTGTGTTTCTGCAAAACTGAAAATGCACTGAAAAATGCATAGGTGTGAACCAGGCCTAAGACCTGTTTTGGATTTGTATGGAGCACCTAGACATGTACCTCATACATACAGTGCGGTCAGGGGCGTCCCTAGGGTTAGTGTCACCCGGTGCGATAACACTTGGTGACACCCCCTCCGGCAATCCCCACAGGATGGATCGGATCTGCGGATTGAGCATAATGGATCGGACTATGATCTATTATGCTCAATCCGCAGATCTGATCCATTCTGCGGGGATTGTCGGCTTGCTTTACAACTTACCTTTTCGTGGAGCGGGTCCGGTGTCACCCCGTATAGGTTGCATGACGATCCCCGCAGGATGGTTCGGATCTGCGGATTGGGGAGCATAATGGATCGGACTCCGGTCCATTATGCTCAATCCGCAGATCTGATCCATCCTGTTGGGATCGTCGGCTTGCTTTACAACTTACCTTTTCGTGGAGCGGGTCCGGGGTCACCCTGTATAGGTTGCATGACGATCCCTGCAGGATGGATCGGATCTGTGGATTGGAGAGCATAATGGATCAAAGTCCAATCCATTATGCTCAATCCGCAGATCTGATTCATCCTGCGGGGATCGTCGGCTTGCTTTACAACTTACCTTTTCGTGGAACGAGTCCGGTGTCACCCCGTATAGGTTGCATGCCGACGATCTCCGCAGGATGGATCGGATCTGCGGATTGGGGAGCATAATGGATCGGACTCCGATCTATTATGCTCAATCTGCAGATCTGATCCATCCTGTGAGGATCGTCAGCTTGCTTTACAACTTAACTTTTCGTGGAGTGGGTCCGGTGTCACCCTGTATAGGTTGCATGACGATCCCCGCAGCATGGATCGGATCTGCGGATTGGGGAGGATAAAGGATCGGAGTCTGATCCATTATGCTCAATCTGCAGATCTGATTCATCCTGCGGGGATCGTCGGCTTACTTTACAACTTACCTTTTCGTGGAGCGGATCCGGTGTCACCCGGTGCGGCACGCATCCCCCCCCCCGCACCTGCCTAGGGACGCCCCTGAGTGCAGTCACTACCCTTGAGACTAACTACATATGTATACAGTGCGTTCATAAAGTATTCAGACCCCCTTCAAGTAGTTCTAAAGCCTTAAAGGTTTTTCACCTTCATGCATTCTATGCATGAAGGTGAAATACCTTCTGTGCTGCAGCTCCCCCCCCCCTTTTTCTTACCTGAGCCCCATGCGATCCAGCAATGTGCATGAGAGCGGCGGCTCTATCTGCTGTCTCCCTCCTCATTGGGAATATTGATAGCTGTTGATGCTGTTAATCAAATAAAATACTGTGACACGGGTGCGGGGAGTAGGGCTGATCCGCCCGCTCTGTGTCAATGGATGCAGACGGGGCAGTTCAGGAGTGAGCCCACACGGGTGTCCCCATGGAACGAATTGCACAGAGCAGGCAAGTATAACATGTTTGCTATTTTAATAACAAAATATGAAGGTTTAAAATCAGTCTTACACTTTTTCACTTTTTTCAATGTCGTTATGTTGCAGCCTGATACTACAGTTGTTTAAATGTATTTTTTCCCTCTTTAATCTAGTACCCCATAATGACAAAGTGAAAACAGAATTTTAGAAATGTTTGCAAATATATGAAAAAGGAAAAACTGAAATATCACAGTCACATAACTATTCAGACCCTTTGCAACAACACTTGAATTGTAGCTCAGGTGCCTCCTGTTTCTCTTGATCATTGCTGAGATGTTTCAACACGTGATTGGAGTCCACCTGTGGTAAATTAAATTGACAGGACATGATTTGAAAAGGCACCCCCCCTCTCTATAAAAGGCCTCACAGCTGACAATGCATACTGTATCAGACCAAAAGCCATGAGGTCAAAAAAGGAACTGCCTGCAGAGCTCAGAGACAGGATTATTGCAAGGCACAGATCTGGGAAAGGCTCCAAAAAAATTTGTGTGGCACTGAAAGTTTCCAAGAGCACAGTGATTCCATTAATTCTCAAGTGAAAGAAGTTTGGCACAACCTGGACTCTTCCAAGAGCTAGTCATTCGGCCAAACTGAGCAATTGGGGAGAGGACTTAGTAGAGGGGACCAAGAACTCGATGGTCACTCTGACTGAGCTCCAGCATTCCTGTGTGGAGATGGATCAAAGTTCCAGAAGGACAACCATCTCTGCAGCCCTCCACCGATCTAGGCTTTATGGCAGAGTGGCTAGACGGAAGCCTACAAAACACATGGAAACTCGGTTGGAGTTTGCAAAAGAAGCACCCGAAAGACTCTTGGACTGTGAGGAACAAGATTCTCTGGTCTGATGAAACCAAAATAGAATTGTTTGGCCTCAATTCTAAATGTTATATCTGGAGGAAACCAGACACTGCTCATCCATCGGCCCAATACCATCCCAACAGTGAAGCACAATGGTGGCAGTATCATGCTGTGGGGGTGTTTTTCAGCAGCAGGGACTGGGAGACTGGTAAGGGTAGAGGGAAAGCTGAAAGGAGCAAAGTACAGAGACATCCTCAATGAAAACCTATTCCACAGCATTCAGGACCTCAGACTGGGCCACAGGTTCTTCCAACATGACAACCATCCGAAGCATACAGCCAAGACAACACAGGACAACTCTGTGAATGTCCTAGAGTGGACTAGCCAGAGCCATGACCCCTATTGAACATCTCTGGAGCAGGGGCGGACTGACCATTTGGAAACCCGGGCACTGCCCGAGGGCCCAGGGTCAGTAGGGGGCCCCATGAGATGCCCCTGGTACCTTTTTAATAGGCTTTTTTGAATTTGGGCAAGGACACAGGGGCCCCATGATCCCCTATTGCCCGGGGGCCCCATGAGTTGTCAGTCCGCCCCTGCTCTGGAGAGACCTAAAAATGTCTGTCCACCAATGGTCCCCATCCAACCTGGCTGAGCTTGAGAAGATTTGCAAAGAAGGGCAGAAAATACCCCAATCCAGGTGTGCAAAGCTTGCAGTGTCATACCCAAGATGACTTGGGGCTGAAATTGCTGCTAAAAAATGCTTCAAAAGGTCTGAGTAAATACTCTGAATACTTAAGTACATGTGAGATTTCAGATGTTCCCTTTAATAAACTCACAGACATTTCTAATATTTTGTTTTCACTTTGTAATTATGGAGTACTGAGTGTAGATTAATGAGGAAAAAATTTATTTAAACAACTATATTATGAGGCTGAAACACAAGATTAAAAAAGTGAAGGGGGTCTGAATACTTTATGAATGCACTGTATATTTTATATATATACACAAACAGGTGAAACCTAAAAAATTAGAATATCGTGCAAAAGTTCATTTATTTCAGTAATGCAACTTAAAAGGTGAAACTAATATATGAGATAAACTCATTACATGCAAAGCAAGATAGTTCAAGCCGTGATTTGTCATCATTGATGATTATGGCTTACAGCTCATGAAAACCCCAAATCCACAATCTCAGAAAATGAGAATATTGTGAAAAGGTGCAATATTCTCGGCTCAAAGTGTCCCACTCTAATCAGATAATTAAGCCATAACACCTGCAAAGGGTTCCTGAGTCTTTAAATGGTCTCTCAGTCTGGTTCAGTAGGAATCACAATCATGGGAAAGACTGCTGACCTGACAGTTGTGCAGAAAACCATCATTGACACCCTCCATAAGGAGGGAAAGCCTCAAAAGGGAATTGCAAAAGAAGTTGGATGTTCCCAAAGTGCTGTATCAAAGCACATTAATAGAAATTTATGTGGAAGGGAAAAGTGTGGAAGAAAAAGGTGCACAAGCAGCAGGGATGACCACAGCCTGGAGAGGATTGTCAGGAAAAGGCCATTCAAAAGTGTTGGGGACTTTCACAAGGAGTGGGCTGAGGCTGGAGTCAGTGCATCAAGAGCCACCACACACAGACAGATCCTGGACATGGGCTTCAAATGTCGTATTTCTCTTGTCAAGCTTCTCCTGAAACACAAACGTCAGAAGTGTCTTACCTGGGCTAAAGAAAAACAGACCTGGTCTGTTGCTCAGTGGTCCAAAGTCCTCTTTTCTGATGAGAGCAACTTTTGCATCTCATTTGGAAACCAAGGACCCTGAGTATGGAGGAAGAATGGAGAGGCACAAGGACCCCGAGTATGGAGGAAGAATGGAGAGGCCCAAGGACCCCGAGTATGGAGGAAGAATGGAGAGGCACACACTGCAAGATGCTTGAAGTCCAGTGTGAAGTTTCCACAGTCTGTGTTGATTTGGGGAACCATGTCATCTGCTGGTGTTGGTCCACTGTGCTTCATTAAGTCCAGGGTCAACGCAGCCGTCTACCAGGAGATTTTGGAGCACTTCATGCTTCCTTCCGCAGATGAGCTTTATGGGGATGCTGACTTCATTTTCCAGCAGGACTTGGCACCTGCCCACACTGCCAAAAGCACCAAAACCTGATTCAATGACTGTGGGATTACTGTGCTTGATTGGCCAGCAAACTCGCCTGACCTGAACCCCATAGAGAATCTATGGGGCATTGCCAAGAGAAAGATGAGAGACATGAGACCGAACAATGCAGAAGAGCTGAAGGCCGCTATTGAAGCATCCTGGTCTTCCATATCACCTCAGCAATGCCACAGGCTGATAGCTTCCATGCCACGCCGCATTGAGGCAGTAATTGCTGCAAAAGGGGCCCAAACCAAGTACTGAGTACATATGCATGCTTATACTTTTCAGAGGTCCGATATTGTTCTATGTACAATCCTTGTTTTATTGATTGCATGGAATATTCTCATTTTCTGAGATTGTGGATTTGGGGTTTTCATGAGCTGTAAGCCATAATCATCACAATTATGACAAATCGCAGCTTGAACTATCTTGCTTTGCATGTAATGAGTCTATCTCATATATTAGTTTCACCTTTTAAGTTGCTGCACTGAAATAAATGAACTTTTTTGAGTTTCACCTGTATATTATTATTATACAATATTTATATAGTGCCAACAGTTTGCTCAACGCTGTACATTACAATGGGAGACAATACATGAGACAGTACAATTACAATACACGAGGGGTTCGAGGGCCCTGCTCCTTGGAGCTTACAATCTAGGAGGGAGGGGATAGCGGTACAGGAGGAAATAACTGTGGGGGATGGAGTGGTAGGAAGAGTGGAGGAGTTCAGTAATTAGCTGAGGGCGGGCTAGGCTTTCCTGAAGAGATAGGTTTTCAGGGTGCACCTAAAGGTGGACAGAGTAGGTGATAGTTTGATGGATTGGGATAGGGAGTTCCAGAGGATGGGGGAAGCCCTTGAAAAGTCCTGGAGAGAAGCATGGGAGGAGGAGACCAGGGAACTAGAGAGTAGGAGTTCTTGTGAGGAGCGGAGAGTGCGTTTTGGGTGGTATTTGGATACCAGATCGGTGATGTAGTTTGGGGCAGTATTATGAACAGCTTTATACGTCAATGTTAGTATTTTGAATTTTATCCGTTGGGCAATCGGAAGCCAGTGGAAGGATTGGCAGAGAGGGTGGCAGATATGGAGCAGTTAGTAAGGTGGATGAGTCTGGCCGCAGCATTCAGGATAGACTGAAGCGGGGATAGCCTGTGGTGAGGTAAGCCGATGAGGAGGGAGTTACAGTAGTCAAGTCGTGATATAATAAGGGAGTGAATGAGTTGTGTATATATAGATGTATATATATATATATATATATATATATATATATATATATATATATACACACATACAGTATATAGTTTAAAAAACATTTTTTTTCCTTTTATTATGTGAGGAGAGCAGGGGGATAACAGAGGCATGAAAAGAACAGCACCACAAATGTTGGGTGCGGCCATATTGTGCTAACGGTGGGGTGGGCTTAAAGGGGTATGATTTAAAGTGGTTGCAAATGAAATATGAACAAAGCATATCCCTCTATAGTGTAAACCTGTGGTCAGGTGCATTGCTTTGGCCAATTACAAAGCACTGTCAGGGCGCAGTGCATTGCGGGAGCCCTTACCATTCGTGTGTTTGCCCCATACACCCCATCACTACTGGTGACAACCAGGGATTCCCTCACTCTGGAGGGATTTCCTCTCACTTCTGGCTTTGCAGTAGGACAGGAAGTGAAGGGAAGTCTCCCCAATGGTACAAAAAAAACTGCAGGGGTTACAACCTCCTTTACTCTTTCCAAATAAAGTTTTGTCTTTAGTTCTACTTTAGGCCTTAGAGGTGAGCCGTGTGCTGCATATAATGGGTACAACATGGTCTGCATGTCAGTGGCTGTTCTATAGGATGACTGCTAACAACACATTTTTCTCATAATGATGGTTGGTCTGCGGGGCTGTGAGGATGCACAGAGACATCTGCAGGGTAGGTAATGGTGGATGAGTGCTTTGCAATGAATGATACTTGCTCCCTTTGTACAGCGCCGGGCCTGAAGAGGCGGCAGTTATGACAGCCTGTCCTCTGGGTATAATTCTGGGAACTGGGTGACATTTCATCCATATTAACAAACAGAATTTGCAGGAGATAATGGCAGTAGCTGGAGGGGCTGCATTAAACAGATGTGTGAGATGCTTGGAAACAGACGACTAAAACCATTAAAAAGGAAACTCCGATTTTGTTGCAAAATGAAAATTACATATTTATCTGGTACATTAGATTTCAGCGCTGACGAGGATGAGCTCAAATGAAAAACACTTTTTCCAAGTCTACCTAACCTTTGACCTATGGCCGACTGTCAGACAAGCCCTAACATTTAACCCGTCTCCCAACAAACCCCAACACTAACCCTTTCACTGCCAGAGGCATTTTTGCAATTGTTGCATGTATAAAAAAAAATCGTTATAGGACAAGGGCGGACTGACAACTCATGGGGCCCCCGGGCAATAGGGGATCATGGGGCACCCTGTGTCCTCGCCCACACTCAAACCAAACCCAAAAAAAGCCTATGAAAAAGGTACCAGGGGAATCACATGGGGCCCCTTACTGACCTTGGGCCCTCAGGCAGTGCCCAAATGGTCAGTCCCCGTTATAGGATTACTTGAACACACACAATATTCTATATATTCTGAAAGCAGAGACCCTGGAGAATAAAATTATTTTATGTCACACATCAAGAGCTAAACTTCAGTAAAACAATACACTAAAGTTAATTGTAGGGCACATAAACACAATATATTACCTACTTTTTGGTAAAAATATAAAAGACGACCCCAAGGGTGGGGAATCAGTGTGTGGTTGTCCATCTGGTGCATCCCCTACCCTAGTGTGTCATGCCTGCCTTGTATTTATTTTCTCTTGCACTTGTTTCTTCCTCTCCCACCCACACCCTTTTCCCCACCTCCTACCCCCCCCCCCCCCGACATTTTTGGAAGGGTCAGCCTAGCTTATGAAGCTGGGCATTTCATGAGGAGCACTGGTGGCTACTTTTGTAGTGACCATAGGTGTGCACAGCCTGTGTGTGTGTATATATATATATTTTTATTTTAATTTATTTGTTAAGCAGTGCGCTATGTCCAGGGGGCAGCGCTAGAGGAGTGCGCCACGTCCAGGGGGCAGCGCTAGAGGAGTGCGCCACGTCCAGGGGGCAGCGCTAGAGGAGTGCGCCACGTCCAGCGCTAGAGGAGTGCGCCACGTCCAGCGCTAGAGGAGTGCGCCACGTCTAGGGGGCAGCGCTAGAGGAGTGCGCCACGTCCAGCGCTAGAAGAGTGCGCCACATCCAGGGGGCAGCGCTAGAAGAGTGCGCCACGTCCAGCGCTAGAAGAGTGCGCTACGTCCAGGGGGCAGCGCTAGAGGAGTGCGCCACGTCCAGCGCTAGAGGAGTGCGCCACGTTCAGCGCTAGAAGAGTGCGCCACGTCCAGCGCTAGAAGAGTGCGCCACATCCAGCGCTAGAGGAGTGCGCCACGTCCAGCGCTAGAGGAGTGCGCCACGTCCAGGGGGCAGGGGCAAGACGCTATCACCAGAGGTGGTGGAACTCTGTTCCAGCTGGAAAAAAAAACCCCTGTGCATACAGGGTGATTAGGGTGTGCCCAGACACATCTGGCACACCCTGTGCCCATGCATATGGGCATGATCAGTGACCTGGTGTGCATACAGTGGGACTTTTGCCTGGTCTGCAGGTGGCCATACCTGGATTGTGTTTTACCATGCTTAGTGTTAATTTTTAGGATATGGTATTCCACAGACAGTGCTAAAAACCTGGCAGGAGTTGTAATCATTCTCTACTCTACACACAAAACAAAAAAAATAATTTTTGCCTCAGTTATATTAAGTAACTGATGGGGTACTATTTTTCACATAATGTATGTTGTACCTTCCTACCCATTTACTATTCTAGCAGCAGAAGGAATAAAAATAGTTCATGTTGATGGACATAGTTTAGTTCCACTTTAACTCAGGGAGGTGAATTTGTACTTTAGGCTGGTGACATTATCAAAACCAAGAAAGGCCACAGACCTCCCTCTACCCCAGTGGTCTCAAAGACTTTCTATTGGCAATGCACAGGTTAATCACGTTTTTTTCACACTAGTAGGGATCTGTGCAATCTGCTGTGTCTGAGCACTTAGAGATATGGATCTACAACCAATGACGTCACGCATCTGGCAGGAGACCAGCAGGAAATTGGTCCAGGGAGGGAAAAAAAAAAAAATCTAATTTTGGAACCTGGAAGGAATTACCATTTCGTCCTTGCAGTGAAATTCTTAACAGTTTTATTGGAATCCCTGCATTGGCATTCCTGTGAATCAACAATGCCGCTATTCTGAATGGGCACCAAAAAACCCAATAGAACACACAATTAGAGAACAGATAAAATACGCACCTATAAAAATAAAAAGATGCATGGTTTTACAGCTTTTTCTCCTAGCAATGTATTACTTTTCAGAATTAAAGTAGATATAAACTGATCACTAAAGATGCCAAATTAAATCGTATAAAATTCTAATAAAATGATTATTAAAATTAAAGCTACTAATAAAAAAAAAAAAAAAAAAAAGGGATATAAAGCCAATCACAAAATATTATAATAAAATGATCAAAATTAAATTAAAATTATGAATAAAATAAAAAGGGGATGTAAAGCCGATTAAAAGATACCAAATTAAAACTAATAAAATAATTATAGTTAACACAAATACATTTATTAACATAAAAGGGAATGTAATGTAAACCCAATCACTAATCAAAATTATTAAAATCTAAATTAAATACAATTAATAAAAAAGCAGCTGCAAACTTTCACAGCTTTTTCCTGCAAATGTATTACTTTCTTGAATTAAAGTAGATGTAATCTTGATTACTAAAAAGGTACCGCATTTATAGCATGTTAATATCAAAAGACATGTTTGATCTGTTTAAATCCATATATTTAGAATACCTAGCAGTCCTGCCATAGTGGGCCTTGTCCAGGCATTTCCTCTTATGTGATGTGACAACACATTGTCCCCGACACCCAATTGCGCCCATACCTCCAGTGGAGACTTTTCTTGGCCATGCCAATGCTCCTAGCACTGGCGTGATCTATTGTTGTCGCCATTAAGGCTATGGCAAGAGGCATGTGTATCTTGGAGTGCATTTCTTCCAGATCTGTGCAGTAATCCAGTGTGAAACTTTACCCTCCTGTACTAAAGACTGCTCACTGCTGCTCTCTCTCCTTGTGCAGGGTGACTAGTCTTGTCTCCACCCCCTCCTGTAGTTTTCAACAGGCACCCTGTAGTGGGTGGAGCCTGATGGGCCCCTCCCATGGCTCTGCTCTTTGCAGCAGGCTGCAAACCCAGTTTTTACCTTGTAAAAGTAGTAATGCTATCAGCAAAGGCAGTTGGTGCACAAAAAGTGGATTTATACCTTTTGTGGTGATTGATCACAGAAACTGTCATTTAAAAATCCTCAAGTTCAACTTTAAAGAATAGTTCTAGGTGTGGATATTTTATACCTGGTTACACTGGTCCAGCTTGGACCTGTGTAACTATACATATACCATACGTGGCTGATGCCCCTGAAGGCTGGAAATCACTGAAGGGGACACTGTTACTCCAGTGAACTCCACCAGCTACTGGGTCTCGTGCCAAGTGGATATCCTGCTGTGATCTGAACACAAGAGGTCAGCTGCTCAGCATAGATGCCATTCAGAGAACAATTTTGCATTTTCTGAATGCATGCAAATCCTTCTCAGATTGGACAAGGTGGCGAGGAGGGGCTGCAATTTCAAAATCAATTGGTAAAAGACGATCATCATCAAGTCATCAAATGTACTGAGATTTTTCAAATGAACCATTCGTTCAAACATCTACTAGTGTATGGCCAGCTTTAAATTGTAACTAAGGCACAACAAAAAAAAAAATAATGACAGGCGTCAGGAACCCATGGACATTACCAAAGAATCAGAAAGGCGGAAACCCAGTCTTTGCATGAAGTCTGGCACCCATGGACATTACCAAAGACTGGGTTTCCTCCTTTATGATTCTTTGGTAATGTCCATGGGTTTCAGACTTCAGACAAAGAATCATAAAGGAGGAAACCCAGTCTTTGGTAATGTCCATGGGTGCCAGACTTCAAGCAAAGACTGGGTTTCCTCCTTTCTGATTCTTTGGTAATGTCCATGGGTTCCAGACTTCAGGCAAAGAATCAGAAAGGAGGAAACCCAGTCTTTGGTAATGTCCATGGGTTCCAGACTTCAGGCAAAGAATCAGAAAGGAGGAAACCCAGTCTTTGGTAATGTCCATGGGTTCCAGACTTCAGGCAAAGACTGGGTTTCTTCCTTTCTGATTCTTTGCCTGAAGTCTGGAACCCATGGACATTACCAAAGACTGGGTTTCCTCCTTTCTGATTCTTTGCCTTAAGTCTGGAACCCATGGACATTATCAAAGAATCATAAAGGAGGAAACCCAGTCTTTGGTAATGTCCATGGGTTCCAGACTTCAGGCAAAGACTGGGTTTCTTCCTTTCTGATTCTTTGCCTGAAGTCTGGAACCCATGGACATTACCAAAGAATCAGAAAGGAAGAAACCCAGCCTTTGCCTGAAGTCTGGAACCCATGGACATTACCAGACTTCAGGCAAAGAATCAGAAAGGAGGAAACCCAGTCTTTGGTAATGTCCATGGGTTCCAGACTTCAGGTAATTATTGCCAGTAAATGATTCTCAACAAAATATTAAAAAAATGAACATTTATGATTATATTCAATTGTCCAATTACATTTGAGCCCCTGAAAATGGAGGGACTGTGTAAAAATGGTTGCAGTTCCTAAAATTTGAACTTGATATTTATGTTCAACCCCTTGAATTAAAACTGAAAGTCTGCACTTGATTAATTTGGATGGTTTCATTTTAAAATTTATTCTGGTGGCATACAGAGCCAAAAAGTATATATACACATATACACACACTATATCTCTGAACTGATGATTGTGTGACTGGCAAGGCAGACAAACTGTCCTCCAAAGTGATGAGACACCTATCTCTGCAACTATTCTTTTATGCCATCAGAAAAGCGTATATGGTCACAGTGCCCCAGCGCTACCAGAGTATAGGCTCATTACCCGATCTTATTTGTAAGTGTTACCTGTCCTTAGTGCTGGGTTATCCATGGAACAACCTAGACAGGAGCCTAGGAACTGGCAGATGTCCTGAGGGCCCAACAACAGCCCTTCTGCTCCTGCAGTAACTCAGCAGGAGAGCACAATTATCAAATCTATGCACCTGCCAGTCACCTGTAGGCAGTTGGTGTCTGATAGGGCCAAGTCAATACAGACAATGAGGATTGCACAGAGAAGCTGCCCCAATTGCAAATCAATTGAAGGCAGGGGGGGGGTTGGGGTAAAGCTGCTATCTTGCCTAGGGCCCCATTCGTTCTTATTCCATTGCTGGTTGTAGGCATCTTTGTTACAGATGAATGTTATTAATGTACACACCAACTTGGTCTCAATCATGCCTCCCCCACCTTACTCCATGGCACTCCAAGCACAAATGGACACCCGAGGCAAACACCTGCATTGAGGACCCAGTTTGCAGACACCGGTGCCTGAAAGAGCAATTTCCAGCAACACAGAGGTATTCAGTGATCTAGCAAGACTATATTCACATGGAGGCAATGGCTAAGGCTCCGTTCACACCCATGCAGTTTGCTTTTTGTCAGTTTTGCACTTCTACCACGTTTTGTTCTAGGGTTTTTTTTTTCAATTGAATTTTTTTGTTGTTGGGCAGAATAAAAATGCAAAATTTTGCAAAAATGCACTACCATGCATTTCAGCATATTCTCCATTGAAATCTATTGTAGCAAAAATGCTGAAAAAAAAACAAAAAACAAAAAGTCCTTGATCCTTTCCAAAAATGTAGCAGCTCAAAAAAGCATAGATGTGAACATGTTCCATAGGAAACCATGTTAAATAGCCTGTAGTGCGTTTCTGCAAAAAGCACTAAAAACCCCCCCAAAAAAACAAAAAAAAAAACCGCATTGGTGTGAATGGAGCCTAAAATGCCACCTCTGGGTGCAGCAATACTCTGTGCTATGGCCGCATACAAACTGACTGATTAGCTGTGGCCAGAACGCTGCACCCCTAGATGCACATTGGGTCTTCAATTCAAAAGATTCACTCAACCGTAAATTCTTTCAATCCCCTGAAGACACCAAGTACACACCTCTATATAAGAAATCAGTAGAAATGCACTTTATCAAGTTTGGGCTATGTAACTTGACTCACTGCTTTTTGCCTTAATCACATTCAGACTTCCAGGGTAGGTCTAAATCCTATTCAAAAAAAAAAAAAGACCTTCAAACACATCTTATAACCAGCATTGTATTTTTACCATTAAGCACCCTCTTTCAAGTAGGGTTCTCCAGCAGGTGCGTTCCAGGCTCACCAGATTGCAGACAGAAGGGAGTGGGGTAGAATGGTTCAGTACAACTACGAATGCATGAAAAAAAAACCTGAATGACTCAGCAGGTCGGCTTTATACCGGGGAGAACCTTTAGGCTGCTTTTACATTGACTAGTTTTGTTCAGTTGTTCATTCAAAAAAACTGCGGAATTGCATTTGAAAAACCGCTGCACAAAAAATTGCAAAACCCACCATTTTTTTTCCATAGCGCCTCTGCTAAAAAAAAAAAAAATGCTGCCCAAGCCAAAATTTTTTATTTTTTTTTTTAGCAGAGGCCCTATGGAAAAAAATGGTGGGTTTTGCAATTTTTTGTGCAGCGGTTTTTCAAATGCAATTTTTTGGGAAAAATACACTTGAAATGAATTTCATTGCACACAAAACACAATACAATGTCTATTTTTGGGTAAAATGTAAAATGATGTTATGTCAAATGAATAGATACCAAACATGTCAAGCTCATATGACAGTCCACAATTGGCAAGTGGTTAAATGGAAAACACCTGAACAAAAGCACATCAAAAACTGACCAGTGTGAAAGGGCCATTTAAAACACGTGCCAAAAATGCAACAAAGGAAGCCTTTTAAAAATGCAACTGCACGGTGTGAAAACTTCCATAGGATTTAAAAAGGGATGCATTTTTCGTCCGCTTTCTTTTAACTGAAAAACTGATCCATGTGAAAGGCTCTTTAAGCTGAACAAAAAGCACATCAAAACTGATCAGCTTGAAAGCAGCCTTAAGGGAAGTGTGTTTTTGTTTTCCTAAATCTACACCCATGACAGGTAGTTGGTTTGGAAAAAAACAAAACAAAGCCCGAATTACACAAAACGTATTTATTTCACAGGCAGAGGGGCAGCTCTTTGTGCATTAACACCACACCCATCACACAATTAAACAGGGGTCCGGGCAAGTAGGGAGTAAGTGCTCTGATAAACGGATGGATGTGAACGTCTAATCCACCAGCAGAGAGCTGTTCACAGCTGGGTATTGTTCAAAGAATGCCTGCAAAGAAAACACAATAGATTTCAGTCACAACATACATAAAAAGAAGAAAAAAAAAAACCGCAAGATTTGGTCCTGTCAAAATTGCTTATTTGGATTGAATAAAAAAGAAAAAAAGGGAGAGAAAAAGGAGAAAGAGAAGGAGAGAAAGAAGGAGAGAAGAAGAGAAAGAGAAGGAGAGAAAGAAGGAGAGAAAGAAGGAGAGAAGAAGAGAAAGAGAAGGAGAGAAGAAGAGAAAGAGAAGGAGAGAAAGAGAAGGAGAGAAAGAGAAGGAGAGAAAGAAGGAGAGAAAGAAGGAGAGAAGAAGAGAAAGAGAAGGAGAGAAGAAGAGAAAGAAAAAAGAAGAGAAAGAGAAGGAGAAGAGAAAGAGAAGGAGAGAAGAAGAAGAAGAAGAGAAAGAGAAGGAGAGAAGAAGAAGAAGAAGAGAAAGAGAAGGAGAGAAGAAGAAGGAGAAGAAGAAGAAAAAGAGAAGGAGAGAAGAAGAAGGAGAAGAAGAAGAAAAAGAGAAGGAGAGAAGAAGAAGAAGAAGAGAAAGAGAAGGAGAGAAGAAGAAGAAGAAGAGAAAGAGAAGGAGAGAAGAAGAAGAAGAAGAAGAAGAGAAGGAGAGAAGGAGAGAAGAAGAAGAAGAAGAAGAGAAGGAGAGAAGGAGAGAAGAAGAAGAGAAAGAGAAGGAGAGAAGGAGAGAAGAAGAAGAAAAAGAGAAAGAGAAGGAGAGAAGAAGAAGAAGAAAAAGAGAAAGAGAAGGAAAGAAGAAAAAGAGAAAGAGAAGGAAAGAAGAAGAAGAGAAAGAGAAGGAGAGAAGAAGAAGAAGAAGAGAAAGAGAAGGAGAGAAGAAGAAGAAGAGAAAGAGAAGGAGAGAAGAAGAAGAAGAAGAGAAAGAGAAGGAGAGAAGAAGAAGAAGAGAAAGAGAAGGAGAGAAGAAGAAGAGGAGAAAGAGAAGGAGAGAAGAAGAAGAAGAAGAGAAAGAGAAGAAGAGAAGAAGAAGAAGAAGAAGAGAAAGAGAAGAAGAGAAGAAGAAGAAGAAGAGAAAGAGAAGAAGAGAAGAAGAAGAGAAAGAGAAGAAGAGAAGAAGAAGAGAAAGAGAAGAAGAGAAGAAGAGAAGAAGAAGAAGAAGAGAAAGAGAAGAAGAGAAGAAGAGAAGAAGAAGAAGAAGAGAAAGAGAAGAAGAGAAGAAGAAGAGAAAGAGAAGGAGAGAAGAAGAAGAAGAAGAAGAAGAAGAAGAAGAGAAAGAGAAGGAGAGAAGAAGAAGAAGAAGAAGAAGAAGAAGAGAAAGAGAAGGAGAGAAGAAGAGAAAGAGAAGGAGAGAAGAAGAAGAAGAGAAAGAGAAGAAGAGAAGGAGAAGGAGAGAAGAGAAGAAGAAAAGAAAGAGAAGGAGAGAAGAGAAGAAGAAGAGAAAGAGAAGGAGAGAAGAGAAGAAGAAGAGAGAGGAGAGAAGAAGAAGAAGAAGAGAAAGAGAGAGGAGAGAAGAAGAAGAAGAAGAGAAAGAGAGAGGAGAGAAGAAGAAGAAGAGAAAGAGAAGGAGAGAAGAAGAAGAAGAGAAAGAGAAGGAGAGAAGAAGAAGAGAAAGAGAAGGAGAGAAGAAGAAGAGAAAGAGAAGGAGAGAAGAAGAGAAAGAGAAGAAGAGAAAGAGAAGGAGAGATGAAGAGAAGGAGAGATGAAGAGAAGGAGAGATGAAGAGAAAGAGAAGGAGAGATGAAGAGAAAGAGAAGGAGAGATGAAGAGAAAGAGAAGGAGAGATGAAGAGAAAGAGAAGCAGAGATGAAGAGAAAGAGAAGCAGAGAAGAAGAGAAAGAAAAGCAGAGATGAAGAGAAAGAAAAGAAGAGAAAGAGAAGCAGAGATGAAGAGAAAGAGAAGCAGAGATGAAGAGAAAGAGAAGCAGAGATGAAGAGAAAGAGAAGCAGAGATGAAGAGAAAGAGAAGCAGACAAGAAGAGAAAGAGAAGCAGAGAAGAAGAGAAAGAGAAGCAGAGAAGAAGAGAAAGAGAAGCAGAGAAAGAGAAGCAGAGAAGAAGAGAAAGAGAAGGAGAGAAGGAGAGAAGGAGAGAAGGAGAGAAGGAGAGAAGGAGAGAAGAAGAGAAGGAGAGGAGGAGAGAGAGGAGGAGAGAGAGGAGGAGAGAAAGGAGGAGAGAAAGGAGGAGAGAAAGGAGGAGAGAAAGGAGGAGAGAAAGGAGGAGAGAAAAAAAGAGGAGAGATAAAAGGAGGAAAGAAAGAGGAGAGAAAAAAAGGAAAGATAAAGGAGGAAAGAAAAAAAGGAGAGATAAAGGAGGAGTGAAAGAGAAGGAGAGAAAAGGGAGGTGAGATAAAGGAGGAGAGAAAGAGAAGGAGAGAAAAAGGAGGAGAAGGAGAGAACAAAGTGTGAAAGGGTAGAAGAAAGCGAAAAAAAAAAAAAATTTAGTCCTGCCAAAAACAAAAAAAACAAACAAATACAAAGCTTATTTGGACTGATTGAAAAAGGAAGAAGAGAGCGAAGGAGAGTGCAAAAAGGATATAGAGCAAAGAAAAGAGAAAAAGGGATGGTGAGAGAATTTGATTTGTCCAAAAAATAAATAAAAATCTAATTTATTTTGACAGATGGAAAAGGAAGGAGAGTGCTAAAAAAAGGGAAAAAAAGGTGAGAGTGGAAGGAAGGAGTACAAAAAAGTAAAGGAGGAGAGAGCAAAAGAGGGTGCAAAAGGGAAAAAAGATCAAAAGGAAAAAAAAACACAAAAAGGAGTAGAAAGCAAAAAGGAGGATGCAAAAGAGAAGGAGAGTGCAAAAGGAAAGGAGAGCACAGGAGGGTGCACAAAAAGGGAAAAAAGAGCAAAAGGGAAGGGAGAGTGCAAAAAGGAGAGAGCAAAAGTGGGTGCCAAAGGAAAGGAGAGTACAAAAAGGAGAACAAAGCAGGGTGCAAAAAATGGGAAGAATGAGAGCAAAGAAAAAAGTGCAAAAGGAAGGGAGAGTGCAAAAAATGGAAAGAAAGATAGAGCAAAAAAAAAAAGTGAAAGCATTGGAGAGAGCAAAAAGAGAGAAAGGGAGAGAACAAAAAGAGAGAAAAGGAAAGAATGGGAGAGCAAAAGGCAGGTGTAAAAATGAAGGAGAGTACAATGAAGGGTGGAAAAGGAATAAAGAGCACAGAAGAGAGGGGAAGGAGAGAGAACAGAATGCAAGCCGCAGAACCTCTTTCACCAGTCCATGGAGTATAGAGAAATGGGATATTTGTATTATTTGGGAACGTGAGGCCTGGCACCGAGGGCCTCAGTCAGTAGTACATAATCTAGCATGGCACTATACACAGCTTTGTCAGCCCATATACAATAAAGCGGTGTCAGCCATGATTGTCCGTCGGGAGGATCACTGCCTGGTTATTGCACATTCTGTATTGGGGTGCTGCTCTGCGGTAACAGAGGATTACAGGACGCAATATGCGGCCCCGCCATCTCAACCAGTGTGAAACTACAAATCCCAGCATGCACCCGGCAAGGAATGATGGGATCTGTAGTTCCACGGGTGGCAGAATGCCATTTTTGCTCCTGTCATATACACTGGCTCCTCAGGATGTTCAGGGAAGAACCATGGTTCGATGAGGAGAAGCAGGACAAGGACCGGAGAACGCTCACACGAGGAAAACAAACTACAAGAAGGGGGGGGGGTGGGCTCATGTCACCATGGTGACCATTATATTATCTCATAGGCTAACACATCCTCTTTGCTCGTTAGAGATGTCTCAGTTTCACCATAGCAACCACTAGTCTAACCCACTGATGTCTGCTGTTGCCACAGCAACCACCCATTGACTTCAAGGCCAGTGTAGGTTGCCATGGCAACAGCCAATGAGGCCAAAGCACACACACAATTAGAGGCTCATACACACGACCCAACAGAGTCACACATGCAAAGAGATGCTTGAATACACAATAATATGAATGTACACAAACTATCCACAGCCCCAGATATACAGGAGAGGGGTGTGGAGGTTCTTCTACCTCTGAACAAGGAGTCACCCTTCTAAAACAGGGCACCGGGGTCACACCAACTAATAGGGGGGCATTCATGGGACAAAGCCGAGATCTGACAAACATTCGGAGCTGTAAGACGAGGGGTGGAATTGTCAGAAAGGTTAAACAATGATTTAATTGCAGAGGTAGAAGTGACTGTGAAATGCAGAGATTATGCAGCAGCACATCATGCATTTAAATCTCTTATTAAGGATCTGGAGCTGTGAATCAGCCAGAGATTGGAAGAAAGAAAAAAACAGATGTTTAAATACAACTCTGAAAATTATCTAAACCATTTGAAGTGATCATAACAAAAACAGCAGGATGACGCACTTGGGGGTCCCACATTAATGGCGCCACAACAAGAGAGAGAGAGCAAATGAGAGTGAAAGACAGAAAGCACACACAAGAGGGAGGCGGGGGGGGGGGGGGGGGGGGGTGAGAGTGCCAGAGAGATCGCATGCATAAGAGGGGGGGGAGAGCGCACATAAGAGGGAGGCGGGGGGAGAGAGCGCCAGAGAGAGCGCATGCATAAGAGGGGGGGGGAGCGCACATAGGAGGGAGGCGGGGGGAGAGAGCGCCAGAGAGAGCGCACGCACAAGGGGGGGGGAGCGCACGCATAAGGGAGGGGGGAGAGCGCACGCATAAAAAGGGGGGGAGAGCGCACACAACAGGGAGGAAGGGGGGAGAGAGCGCCAGAGAGAGTGCACACACAAGAGGGGGGGGGGTAGAGAGCGCACGCATAAGAGGGGGGGGAGAAAGCGCACGCATAAGAGGGGAGGGTAGAGAGCGCACGCATAAGAGGCGGGGAGACAGCGCACGCATAAGGGGGGGGAAGGAGGGCACGCATAAGAGGGGGGGGAGAGAGGGCACGCATAAGAGGGGGGGGGAGAGAGGGCACGCATAAGAGGGGGGGGAGAGAGGGCACGCATAAGAGGGGGGGGAGAGAGGGCACGCATAAGAGGGGGGGGAGAGAGGGCACGCATAAGAGGGGGGGGAGAGAGGGCACGCATAAGAGGGGGGGGAGAGAGGGCACGCATAAGAGGGGGGGGAGAGAGCGCACGCATAAGGGGGGGGGAGAGAGCGCACGCATAAGGGGGGGAGAGAGGGCACGCATAAGAGGGGGGGGAGAGAGCGCACGCATAAGGGGGGGGGGAGAGAGCGCACGCATAAGAGGGGGGGAGAGCGCACGCATAAGAGGGGGGGAGAGCGCACGCATAAGAGCAAGCACAAGAAAGCAAGAGTGTGCAAAACGAGAGAGAGTGCAAGCAAATAAAAGGAAAGTATAGAAAGACTGAGGAATAGGAGAAAAGAGCACAAGATGGAAAAATAATAGATTGCAAAGTGGAAGAAGGGAGTGTGAGTGCATGAGAATATAGAGGGAGAACAAGGAGGAAAAGTGAGAAAGGGTGAAAGAGGGAAGGAGAGAAAGAATAAAAAGGAAGGGATGAAAGAACTAAGGAGGACGAAGACGTCCATAATGGCAGCTCAGCTGCTTGTGCAAAGAAAAAAGAAAAACTGGAGAAGTGCAGAATTTTGTATATTCACTTTCATAGCGAAGGATAAGCAAATATGGAGGTTTACATTGCTATTCACCTTCATAAAATGCTAGATATCTGGCAATTTTGCCTCCAATTTTTTTTTTTTCATTGGTTGAACTGGATGAATTTGTAGCTCTTTATCAATCTGAACTATGTAACTCTGCACCGCAGCACATTATGCATCACCACAAAGCAGAATGTGAAGAGGACCTCATCATTAACCTATTTTTATTAGTAATTATTCTTCATTTGTGACACGGCGTTAGCCAATTACAATACCATCAGTAGACCTGTGCAAAAAAACAAAAAAAAATTGTTTACAACTAAATGAAATTTGTTAGATTTCAGAATGATTCAGTCAGTTCGTTCTTGGGATTCATTTCGGTAATTTGTATTCTAATTCCATTCGAAAACATTTCAACCAAATTCGAAAAGTCGTTTGCATTTGAAATGGATTCAACAAAATTTGTAAAAATTGTTCGAAATCAAAAATACTTCAACCAAGCTTAAAAAAAAAAAAAAAAAAAAACAGGGAGGAGGGGACCAGTCCTTAAAGCGGAACTTCCCCTTTTGGGTGGCGCTCCGACAAACATTTGAAAACAAATTTAAAGCGATTTTGTCTTCGAATTGAATTTTGTCCGAATTTTGTTTGGTTATTTTGAAATCATTTAAAATTACCAAATTTTTAGCTCCGTAAGATGCACGTCCCCCCCCAAAAAAAAATGGGGGAAAATGTCTGTGTGTCTTATGGAGTGAAAATGGAGTGGCCGGCCCGGTATTCCCTCCCCCCGTCGCCATGTTAGAATACCAGGCCGGCCGATTGGCTCTTCTGTGCAGCAGAACCTTCAGACCTCCCGCTGTCCTACTTGTTCCTCCAGCGGTGTCCTCACCGTCTTCTCTGCCCGGCACTTTTAGTGTGGGCACCTGGCTGCAGGGGCGTATCTGCCAGAAGGCAAACAAGGCGTTTGCCTAGGGCGGCAGTTTACAGGGGGGCGGCACACCCCCCAGGCAGAAGGGACACTGTGTGTCAGCGGCAGGGCCGCCATGGGTGAGGGTACAGCCAAGTCCACAAACAAGTAGGGTCACCCAGGCTAAGGGACCGGCTGCAGAGGAGAGCGGAGTGGTGGGTGGATCCCTTGTGTGCGCTTGAAGCGTGAGGGCCGGGCCCACTGTCAGTGTGCGCCGGGATGTGCAGGATGGCCAGAAGGTGCCAGCGGAGGAGGAAGAGGACGAGGTCAGGGTGGAGGAGCCCCCCGCTCTTTTGCAGCCACCGCTTGAGATCCTGGGGGAGATGGGACACAGGCGTCCCTCCTGAAGTGATCCTGACACCATCTGGAGGAGCCCCTGATGGACAGGTAAGAGCTTGGAGGACTGGTGCTTCCCCACTCCTGTGACCCTGACACACAGCCCCCCACCTGTCCCACTTCCCTCCCCCATACCATTGCCCCCTCTCCATCACACTGCCCCCTGTCACCCTGCACCCACCTGTCACTCTTTCCCACACCTGTTCCACTTCCCCCCTCCTGTCCCACACATTGTCACACTACCCATCTGTCCCTACTGCCCCTCACCTGTCCCTCTGCGCTCCTCCAGTCTTGCTGTCCTGATCCTGTCCCATGCCCCCATCACGCTACCCCACCTGTCCCCTCTGCGCTCCTCCTGTCCCACTGCCCCTCACCTGTCGTCCTGTCCCATGCCCCCTGCCGTGCTGCCCCCACCTGTCCCTCTGCACTCCTCCTGCCCCACTGCCCCTCACCTGTCTTTCTGCACTCCTCCTGTCCTACTGCCCCGATCCTGTCCCCTGCCCCCCACCTGTCCCTCTGCACTTCTCCTGTCCCACTGACGTTCACCTGTCCCTCTGCGCTCCTCCTGTCCCTCTGCCTCCCCACCCATCATGCTGCCCCCCATAATGCTGCCTCCCTCTTGTCCTGCTACCCTCCTATCTGTCCTGATCTCCCCCTTCATGCTGCCCCCTTCCTGTCCTGCTGCCCCCCCATCACGCTGACCGCCTCCTGTCTCGCGATCCCCCCCCCCCAACCATGTCACACTGCCCTCCATCATGCTCCTGTACTGAAAAGACGGATCTTAAACAGCAAGGGGAGGGACAAATTTAGATAGGGGGTGCCCGATTTTAGTCTTGCCTAGGGCAGCACAAAACCAAAATACACTACTGCCCAGCTGTGACAGCTTGCGGCTTCACGGCTGGGTGTCCACTGCGCATGCGCGAGAAGCTGGTCTCTGGTCATCTCCTGTACTACGTCAGCAGTCTCTGGTCATCTCCTGTACTGTGTATGCAGTCTCTGGTCATCTCCTGTACTACGTCCGCAGTCTCTGGTCATCTCCTGTACCACGTCCGCAGTCTCTGGTCATCTCCTGTACCACGTCCGCAGTCTCTGGTCATCTCCTGTACCACGTCCGCAGTCTCTGGTCATCTCCTGTAGTACGTCCGCAGTCTCTGGTCATCTCCTGTAGTACGTCCGCAGTCTCTGATCATCTCCTGTACTACGTCCGCAGTCTCTGGTCATCTCCTGTACTACGTCCGCAGTCTCTGGTCATCTCCTGTACTACGTCCGCAGTCTCTGGTCATCTCCTGTACTACGTCCGCAGTCTCTGGTCATCTCCTGTACTACGTCCGCAGTCTCTGGTCATCTCCTGTACTACGTCCGCAGTCTCTGGTCATCTCCTGTACTATGTCCGCAGTCTCTGGTCATCCCCTGTACTATGTCCGCAGTCTCTGGTCATCTCCTGTACTGTGTCCGCAGTCTCTGGTCATCTCCTGTACTATGTCCGCAGTCTCTGGTCATCTCCTGTGCCATTTCTGCAGTCCATTGGTTCAGAATATTTTTTTTCTAATTTTCCTCCTCTAAAACCTAGGTGCATCTTATGGAGTGAAAAATATGGTAGTAAACAAATCACTTAAGTGGGCTTCACTCTTCAAAAGGTTGAGCACCCCCTGATTTACACTATACAGATATCCTTTTTAGAATGCACTGACTGGGATGGCGGAAAAAATAGGGGACCCTACATGGAAAAAAACCTGAAAAAGATGGAAGATGAATAATTATGTTTAACCTCTTGTTTATTCATTATAGATTTTCTATAGTTCCTATAGAGGTATTACTTTTATTAAGTAAAGGAGTGCGCTCTGCATACTGAGGAACATATCGCCGCACTCCTCCCATGATAGATCTTCATATTACAAATGCTGACGTTCAGATGTGAGGTTTTTGAAGATCAAAAAGGTTCAGCAGTGCCCTCTAGTGGCAATCAGACGTACCTGGAACAGAGAGCTGGTCTGCAGGACCCCAGAGGTGCAGCACATCTCTCTTATGGAATGCATCGCCAGCTGAGGACAGCCCAAGTCCAGCACTCGCAGGCCAAGCTTACTGGCCAGGATTGGCCCAATAGTTGTACCGCATGGCACATCATTTCTCACCATGAACTCCTGGTGCAGGAAAAAAAAAAATTGCTGAAGAAAATAAAGCTTGTTGTCACATTTAGATACAATATTCTGTACTTTCAGTAGAAAAGCAAAAATAGACAATATGGAAAGCTAATCTCTTGCATTTAAAAAAGTGGACTTTAGTAGCGTTACAAGTTTACAAGATTAAATTCCTAATATCTCACATTATACAGTAGCTACAGGTATTGTGGAGAAATTCATCTTTCAGGTTTGAAAGAGGAGCAGAAATCCTAGCTCTTACTTTCTTCATAGCCTTGTGCAGAACAGAATGATCACAATGAACTGGTGTGGACTGGAGGGATTTCCACCTTTTTGTTGTTATTAAAAACAAAAAGGTAAAAAATGTATAACCTGCATATCCCTCCATATAGAATTTGTCTGACTTGCCCCTGTATATTCATGGAAGATGGAAAAAGGGTTGTCTAAAGCCAGCAATACATTGCAGGTTCAGCAGGGACTGGCCAAAATTTGATCCATGTATGGGCAGGGTGGCTGTACACTAATCAACCTCAGGTTACCACCATCAGAATACAATACCACAGTAGAAAGGATTCCCCCACCCTTGTGTGTGGATAGGGGAATCTGTTAATTTCCAATTTTCATTCAACAAATGAGTTGAATGTAAAAACAAACAAAAAAAAAAGAATAATAATAATAATAAAATTTGTGTGTGGCCAGCCTAAAGCTAGCCATAGATTTTGCTCTTGCTTAGCCCCACAGGCTGAACAGGAGAAATCCATCACTTCCCCTATCCATGCTAAACACAATGGAGGAATCTACACTGCCATCTTACACCCAGACAGCTGCATCACCTGCGGCTGTTTGAATATCTGAACAGCGACTATGTGATTGGATGCAGTCAGTCAACTATATTCTACCTGGCTCCTTCACATTTTCAAATTGAAATTTTACTGAGGTCACCCAGGGCATGAATATTAACCAATTGAGCAGGCATTCATTAAAATTTGAGCCATGTATGACCTGTTTAAGATCGGGTTCATACTGATGCATGACGCTGATGCGGGTGTCAATGTTACATTAATGATACCCCGAAACAGATCGCAAAATACAGTGCGATTTCCAGAAAACCGCATTGCATGGGTATAAGAAAAAATGAAAAAAAAACACAAACAAAAAAAAGGTCCTACACCTTTTTGGTGTGGATGCGATCTGATTTTAGCCATATAAAAAAAAAAAAAATGAATGGCTCAAATTGCACCACACACATGGCATGTAATTCACACAGGAATGCGGTGCGATTCCTATTTGAATTACTTGCGGAGTCCCACTCTGCATTATTGTGAACCGGGGCTGAAAGTCTAAACATAGGTGGTAGATGATTATATACATTATATACCCAAACACGGCGCACTCCCCGGAAGAAGCTAAGCTCTCTCCCTAATTATCAGCAGCTAGAGGGACCAACTCCTGGATCATGTGACCACTGTGATAGCAAATCACAATGGTCACATGATCGACAATCCTTCCCACCCCCTGGCTGTTCAGAACTCTTTAAAAAAGGGCAGAAAGGGCTTAGGAAGCTTACAATCTAAAGTCTCAATCCCATATACATATACAACACATACTAGGGCCAACTTAGACTGGAGTTCATGGACCTATCAGCATTTCCTTAGAGCAGCCTTTAACCTTTCTTACCCCCGAGGAACCCTCAAAATAGTTTTCAGGTTCTCAAAGAACCCCCGCTAAAAAGGGAATATACCTAGAGTGTGTGTACTCCAGCGCTCTAGGAAATGAATTGCCAAAAGGGAAGCCAAGGGGACCAGGACAGAGGTGGCCTAAAGATAATGCTTCAGGGGTGCAGCCCTCCTCAGACGGGGGAATCAACCACTGGAAAAAGAGCAGACAGATGGCGCACACAACTAGCGCATTATCCAAGATTTATTCAAAGATATAAAAGACAAAAACATACTCACAGACGAAGAAGCATGTATAAAAAGCTTTTGTATGATGGAGATGGCCACAACAGCGGGCAAGGTGTTCCAACTGTCAGTGCGGTCAGGAGGCTGACGCATTTTGGAAAGGGACGCATCAGCCTCCTGTCCGCACTGACAGTTGGAACACCTTGCCCGCTGTTGTGGCCATCGCCATTATGCAAAAGCTTTTTATACATGCTTTGTCTTTTGAGTATGTTTTTGTCTTTTATATCTTTGAATACATCTTGGATAATGCACTAGGTGTGTGCCCCATCTGTCTACTCTTTTTCCAATATACCTACAGTGCATACTTAATGTCCAGTCTAACCTTCACAGCCAGTTTACATTAGCAATTAGTGGAAAATTGCCCTTTTGCATTGGTGGTCAGTGAGGGTGAGAGATAAATCCACCATTTCTCAAGGCTCAAGGAACCCCTAGTAACCTCAGGAAGAACCATGGGGTTACAGGGAACCCTGGCTGAGAAAGATGGCTTTGGAGTGTGTGAGAAAACGAGAGTACCCAGAGGAAATCCACATAAGTGCAGGAACAGCCACCAACCCAATGCTGCCAGGCAGAAGTGCCATCTCTTAAGCCACTTTCCATTTAAAGGTTGCTCCAACCAACAATGATATTTTACTTATAAGTGACACCTGGTGGGCTGCATCAGTTCCCTGGCTCCTTATGGATCTTGGATAATCCAACAGTGAGACCTCTCTGCCAAAAAGTTCCTTATTCCACTCCTGTCCCTCAGGGCGTTTTGGGTGTTCTGACCCACTTATGTGTTCCAGGGATGGTGGGAGACCCTCATAATGGGTAAAGTAGGTGTGCAGACCCTGGAACCCAGAGATCTCACCAATAGCCCCGGGAAGATAAGAGTTATTGTCAGGTGGTTTAACTCCCTACTTTTGCGGGGTGGTGCAGTTTGCCATCAGTTCTCTACCAACAGGGTCTGTAAAAACAAAAAGAGCCAACGACCCGACATTGTCATGTTCCTCGGTGACCTATCAGTACCTGCAGGGGCACTCCAACGCGCCCAGCAATTTCACGCAACACAGCTTCAGTCACGGCAGTGGAGGCATAGCGCTGGTTGCTGTTCACTTTGATGACTGGTCCCTAAAAAAAAAAAATTAAAAAAAAAAAAATTAAAGTTATGTAGATAGCCAAAAGATTACAATTGGGAAGGATGACATAATTAAGAGTCGTAGATAAACAAACACAGAAGCTCACCTTGTGGAAAAGTGGCCTGTGATTTTCCTCATGTTTATCCCTGCAGAAGGAAAAACATTTATCCATATAAAGATGTATTCAACATACATATACAACAGTGAAAGCTTTCCAGTCTTTAGATGAGGTGCATTAGTACTCTTTTTTCCAGGCTAAAACATTTTCAGCAAGTACAGAAAATACCTACTGATCCTAACAGAAATGTGTCCTGTCACTTACTGTGCTTATAGGATAAGGGGAAGTGCAGCCACCCAGGGACAGAAGTGTGTTTAGGAAAAAGGTAAAAAAATAAAAAAAAAACAAAAACAAACAAAAAACAAAACAAACAAAAAAAAACAAAACACACCACATAGCCACATGTACAAGACAAATAACTGACACACACACTTGATCCCCTCCTGATATTGAATGTTTGCCCACTCACAAAGAAGTGATCAGTCTAAAGGCGCGCACACGCGCACACACGCACACACACAGATTTTGAATGTTTGCCCACTCATAAAGAAATGATCAGTCTAAAAATCGAATGTTCGGTGTATTGTAACACGGAGAGACAGAATAGCAACAAAAAGTCAAAACAAATGCATGTCTAACAAATGATGACTGATTTGCATGTTCCTGAGGGAAATAAGTATTTGATCCCCTATCATTCAGCAGGATTTCTGGATACCAGGTGTCTTTCATACAGGTAACAAGCTGAGATTAGAAGTAGTCTCCTAAAGGGAGTGCTGCTAATCTCATTTTGTTACCTGTATAAAAGACACCTGTCCACAGGAGCAATCAAACAATCAAATTCCAAACTCTCCACCATGGTAAAGACCAAAGAGCTGTTCAAGGATGTCAGGGACAAGATTGTAGACCTACACAAGGCTGGACTGGACTACCAAACCATGGCCAAGCAGCTTGGTGAGAAGGTGACAACAGTTGGTGCAATCATTCGCAAATAGAAGAAACACAAAACAACTGTCAGTCTCCCTAGGTCTGGTGCACCATGCAAGTTCTCAGCTCCTGGAGTGTCAATGATCATGAGAACAGTGAGGAATCATCCCAGAACTACACGTGAGGATCTTGTCAATGATCTCCAGGCAGCTGGGACCACAGTCACCAAGAAAACAATTAGTAACACACTACGCCGACAAGGACTGAAATCCTGCAGTGCCCACAAGGTCCTTCTGCTCAAGAAAGCACATGTCCAGGCCTATCTGAAGTTTGCCACTGAACATCTGAATGATGCAGAGGAGGACTGGTTGAAAGTGTTGTGGTCAGATGAGACCAAAATAGAGCTCCTTGGCATCAACTGAACTCGCCGTGTTTGGAGGAGGAGGAATGCTGCCTATGACCCCAAGAACACCATCCCAACTGTCAAACATGGTGGTGGAAAGATTCTGCTTTGGGGGTGTTTTTCTGCTAAGGGGACAGGACAACTGCACCGGATCAAAGGGACGATGGACGGGGCAATGTACCGTCAAATCTTGGGTGAGAACCTTCTTCCCTCAGCCAGGGCATTGAAAATGGGTCGTGGATGGGTGTTCCAGCATGACAATGACCCAAAACACACGGCCAAGGCAACAAAGGAGTGGCTCAAGAAGCACATTAAGGTCCTGGAGTGGCTTAGCCAGTCTCCAAACCTTAATCCGATTGAAAATCTGTGGAGGGAGCTCAAAGTGCAAGTTGCCAAACTTGCCAAAGACTTGGAGAGGATCTGCCAAGAGGAGTGGGACAAAATCCCTCCTGAGATGTGTGCAAACCTGATGGCCAACTACAGGAAACGTCTGACCTCTGTGATTGCCAACAACAGATTTGCCACCAAGTACTAAGTCATGTTTTGTGAAGGGGATCAAATACTTATTTCCCTCATGAACATGCAAATCAGTCATCATTTGTTAGACAGCAAGGAGAGCTCTGAGAGCAGATTGGAGGGAAGAGATACACCCCCTTCACACAGCACACTGTCAATCTGCTGGAGGCCCCTCCCAGTCACCATTTTTCTCTTGGTGTCAGGAAAACTCATCAGAAGTGACTCATGCTGACAACAGAGGAAGGAGGCAGCAGACAGAAATGACACTTAGTGCTCTTGAATGAGACAAATACATACTATAGAAGGATATGCTTGGTTCATATATCATGTCTGAGATTTACAACCACTTTAAAGGTTTCTATATGCATGCCATTTACTTACATGTAGTTAGGATGCACGGCGTGTGCCATATCAGCACTGATCATAAAGGATTTGGGCACAGATTCTTCAAAGGCAGTCAGATTCTGAGGGGTGCAGGAAATGCGACGCAAGATCAGCTCAGTAAGAAGTGACTCTGCTCCGTGCGCGCTCTCCGATCCCACCTGATTGGAAAAAAAAAAAAAACCATACACGTGACTAAATGGTTGAAAATCTGAAAAGAAAATCCCCAATATTTAGTAATAAATCTTCCTAACAGTTGTCAGCATCACCCAGTAAAATTCACATCAACATCCCTAATCGGCATGTCTATTCTGATCGGTTACTTAGGAAGTATTGAAGACAATGGGGTTGATTTACTGAAGGCAAATAGACTACGCACTTTGCACAGTGAAGACTTACGTCATTTACTAAGGTCTGGAGCAACTGCACTTTGCAAACAATAACCAATCACATGCAAGGAAAAAAAAAAAAAAAAAAGAAATGCATTTTTGGTTGCACGTGACCGGATTAGGGAAGTCAGCTCCTTTATTAAGCTTTGGAGCAACTGCACAGTCTATTTGTCTTTAGTAAATCAACCCCATTGGATCAACATGGCAGCCAGCCAACTAGCACCTTGTGACCACTGTCAACAATGGCAGCCTTTGCGTTTCCATCAGTAGAGGTTTTCTATTCTATGGGGTTGATTTACTACTAAAGGCAAAAACAGACCGAGCTCTTTGCAAAGTGCAGTTACACCCTGCAAGTGCATTTACTCCAGAGCCTCGTAAAGGAGGTAAACCTTACTTTGCAAAGAATACTCAATCACATGGAAGAAAAAAACAAAACAAAAAAAAACCCCACAAAAAAAAAAAAACAAAACCACAAAACAAAACCAAAAAAAAAAATCATACAAAAAAACCCCCTCCAAACCCAGCATTTTTGCATGTACATGATTGGATGATGGACGCCAGCAAAGCAGGACTACACTGGGGGAGTAGGGATGCTGCCATTCCTTCCCCCTCCCCTATATTTGAAAGAGTCTTTGATATTCATTTCTCCATTATCTTTGGAGCACACCTTGGATGGTCACCAACATATTTTCTGATACGATCAATTGTGCTTTTCATGGTGGATGTACGGCTCCACGTGCCTGGCGGTCACCGATACCTTTAGCTGAGGGCCTCTGTCCATACTCTGCCCTATATGTTATGCACTGGTCTTATGGGAGGCCATATCACCAACCGAAATGTATACTTTGTCTCCCTGAAGAAGCGGCCTTTGTCCCAAGAAACGTGTTGGAGCAATGAACAAAGTATCTACTTGTACTTAAATGCTGGAGCAATCAGAGTATTTTATCAGTACCAAAGATGTCAAGGAATCATCCTACGAGTATCATTATTTCAATCTGTGATTTATTGTCAGTAGGCTACATTTTGTAGTACTGTCCGTCCAACACATTTTGTAGTACTGTCCGTCCAACACATTTTGTAGTACTGTCCGTCCAACACATTTTGTAGTACTGTCCGTCCAACACATTTTGTAGTACTGTCCGTCCAACACATTTTGTAGTACTGTCCGTCCAACACATTTTGTAGTACTGTCCGTCCAACACATTTTGTAGTACTGTCCGTCCAACACATTTTGTAGTACTGTCCGTCCAACACATTTTGTAGTACTGTCCGTCCAACACATTTTGTAGTACTGTCCGTCTAACACATTTTGTAGTACTGTCCGTCCAACACATTTTGTAGTACTGTCCGTCCAACACATTTTGTAGTACTGTCCGTCCAACACATTTTGTAGTACTGTCCGTCTAACACATTTTGCAGTACTGTCCGTCCAACACATTTTGTAGTACTGTCCGTCCAACACATTTTGTAGTACTGTCCGTCCAACACATTTTGTAGTAATGTCTGTCCAACACATTTTGTAGTACTGTCCGTCCAACACATTTTGTAGTACTGTCCGTCCAACACATTTTGTAGTACTGTCCGTCCAACACATTTTGTAGTACTGTCCGTCTAACACATTTTGTAGTACTGTCCGTCCAACACATTTTGTAGTACTGTCCGTCTAACACATTTTGCAGTACTGTCCGTCTAACACATTTTGCAGTACTGTCCGTCCAACACATTTTGTAGTACTGTCCGTCTAACACATTTTGTAGTACTGTCCGTCCAACACATTTTGTAGTACTGTCCGTCCAACACATTTTGTAGTACTGTCCGTCTAACACATTTTGCAGTACTGTCCGTCCAACACATTTTGTAGTACTGTCCGTCCAACACATTTTGTAGTACTGTCCGTCTAACACATTTTGCAGTACTGTCTGTCCAACACATTTTGTAGTACTGTCTGTCCAACACATTTTGTAGTACTGTCCGTCCAACACATTTTGTAGTAATGTCTGTCCAACACATTTTGTAGTACTGTCTGTCCAACACATTTTGTAGTATTGTCTGTCCAACACATTTTGTAGTATTGCCTGTCCAACACATTTGGGCCTATTATGATATATGTGTCCTATTGTCATGCCCCACCAATATGATGGTTTTTTAGCTAATAAAAAGGCGGTAAACTTTTCTTCCACTCTTTTATTATTTTTGTTATATATGATTTGGAACATTAAAAACCCCATTAGTTTTTTTGGTTAGGGTTTTATTTACTTTTAAGTTCTGAAGCAATTGCACTTGCAAAGTGCACAGTCTTTCAAATCAACCCTTACATTCCATTGCTGAAGAAACATGCCACAAAAACATAAAATAGAGTGAGGTCAACATTTTGTTCTAATAATCCAAAATGCAATACACCAAGAATTTTAATAGAGTGTCATATTTATGTATTTTAGTTTTTTATTTTTACTACTGGCATGCTGGTGATACTTAGCATTCTGGACAGATTTACTGATGGTGTGATTGGTTTCACCAAAGTCACTCGCTATTCAAGTCTACTGCTGTAGGGCTGTGCTGGAACCATGGATCTATTAACATTGATATTATTTATTTCAGGTACTTATATAGCACCATCAATTTACGCAGAGCTTTACATATATATTGTACATTCACATCAGTCCCTAACCCTTAAGGGGCGTACAGTCTAAGGTCCCTAACTCACATTCATACATACACATACTAGAACCAATTTGGACAGGATCCAATTAACCTACCAGCATGTCTTTGGAGTGTGGGAGGAAACCGGAGTACCCGGAGGAAACCCACACAGGCACAGGGAGAACATGCAAACTCCAGGCAGATGGTGCCGTGGTTGGGATTCTAACCAACGACCCTAGTACTAGCCAGGCAGAAGTGCTAACCACTTAGCCATATATGATATATGGACACATTTATGGTAAACAGACTGTAGTGGAAAAAAAAAAAAACACTGATGGAGTAAATGGTAATATGAGTAGTGGCTGATGGGACATATCTCCAACAAGTTGAAGGTTACAAGTGCCAACAGACTAGTCATACGCGTGTATCCTTGTACATTTTGGGAGAGTTGCATCATGGACGCCTTTTCTGCCAAGTAAAGGTCACATGTTCTCCTGTCCATTGCAGCTGTCTGTAGGATTGCCCCCCCCCCCATACCATCTCCTTGTAATGTCCCCTCATATGCAGAGCGTGTGTCACAAGGACACAATGGGGGGAGAGTTACTAAAACTGGAGCACTCAAAAGCTGATCAGCCTCTATGCACAGCTGCACCAGATTCTAATTTCAGCAAGTAAAACGGAGTTCACCTTTTTATTTTTTAAATCTTTTTTGTTTTATTGAGTTAGTTGGGGGGACGACGACAAAAAAACAAAAAACCCACACACAAAAAACAAACAGTTGCCCTCGCAGGGGCAGGGCTAAGGCCCAACAAATCTAAAACATAGAACAAACTAAAAAGTGCAAAACAACCCCAAAAGGAGAAAAGGGGAGGGGGAGGGGGGGATTCAACTTTTGCTAAAAAAAAAAAAAAAAAAAAAGTGCCCATTTTTTTTTCACCTGTAAAAAGTGCATTTATTATTTTTTGTTGCAAGAACCTGTAAACCGTTGCGCCAGTGATCACTGGTGCCTTGCAAGTCTCCCGCAGACCTGTCCGTATATTTGCTTGCCCGTACGGGAAGTACAGGCACGCAGATATACTGACAGGAAGAATCGATGAACAACCACCGCGTTCCACAGTGCAATGGCAGTTCATTGAGAATTACAAGCCGACAGCCGCAAAGGCTGTTGGGACTTGTAGTTTCTCATTCACAGGACTCTCCGAATGAGTAACGTGGGCAGAAAGGTGCAGTTTTTAAAAATATTGACAGCTAGCAGGAGGAGAAGATCCCCGCTAGTTGTCAAAGCAGGGGGCGGTCACTTCATAACATGTTACACCCTGAATAGGAGTGTGACATGTATCGTGATATGAAAGGTGAACTTATCCTATAAGCTTTGACAATAAAATAGTTTTTAACCTCTGAAACTTCTAAGCAACTTATTCCCTCCCTTGTTATATCTCGCCTTGACTATTGTAACTCCCTCCTCATTGGCCGACCTCATCACAGGCTATCCCCTCTTCAGTCTATCATGAATGCTGCTGCCAGACTCATCCACCTTACTAACCATTCCATATCTGCCACCCCTCTCTGCCAATCCCTCCACTGGCCTCCACTCAGTCTCCTCCACCCCTCTCTGCCAATCCCTCCTCTGGCCTCCACTCAGTGTCCTCCACCCCTCTCTGCCAATCCCTCCACTGGCCTCCACTCAGTGTCCTCCACCCCTCTCTGCCAATCCCTCCACTGGCCTCCACTCAGTGTCCTCCATCCCTCTCTGCCAATCCCTCCACCCCTCTCTGCCAATCCCTCCACTGGCCTCCACTCAGTGTCCTCCAACCCTCTCTGCCAATCCCTCCACCCCTCTCTGCCAATCCCTCCACTGGCCTCCAGTGTCCTCCGCCCCTCTCTGCCAATCCCTCCACTGGCTTCCCATTGCCCAATGGATAAAATTAAAAAACATTAACAATCACATATAAAGTCATTTATAACTCTGCTCCCAAATACATCACCAATATTGTCTCCAAATATCACCCAAACCATCTTCTTTGCTCCTCCCACTACCTCCTGCTCTTTATTTCCCTTTTCTCCTCCTCCCATGCTCGTCTCAAGAGCCCCCCATCCTCTGGAAACCTCTACCCCAATTTATCAGACTATCGCTTACTCTGCTCACTTTTAGGCGAACTCTGAAGTCGTGTCTCTTCAGGGAAGCCTATCCTGCCCTCAGCTAATAATGGAATCTTCTACTCTTCCTACTAGTCCATCCCCCACAGATATTACCTTTTGTACCACCAGCCCCTCCCTCTTAGACTGTAAGCTCCAAGGATCAGGGCCCTCCTATCCCTCTTGTATTGAACTGTATTGTTGCTGTATTGTCTCTTTATATTGTAAAGCTCTGAGCAAACGGCTGGCGCCATATAAATCCTGTATTATAAGAACAATAAAATCTGGAAGCGGATTGGTTTCTATGCAGAGATACACCAGATTTTGCACCATGAAGTCTTAGTAAATAACACCAAATTTGTCCTGATAGGATGATTTCACCATCACTCCCAGCATGCCTCACCTCCTCGTTGTCATACAGCGTGATCATCCTGACATTGGAGTCATTGGTCAGAGAGGTGGATGACTCACAGGATTTCAGAAGAGCCTGCAGTATAAAGAGGAGAATGAGCAGAGAATGTATTAGGACACAGGAAGCATCAAGCAATGTAGAGCAGTTCAGGACTGACCATTTAATAACATTTCTTTTAGTTTTGCATAGAGGTTGGAGAGTTAAAAGTGTATGTAAACCCAAACACTGGTCTTCTCTAATGTTCTCCTTTTTGGTCTGTTAAAAGTAATTCTAAGAGGGTTTTTTTTTTTTTTAACCCCTTGTCGTCCGCCTGCTGTTTATAAACGGCAATGCGGTGGCAGTGCAGGGGTGGGTTGCCGTTCCTAAACGGCACCCGCCTTCTCTAGCTGTGCGTGCTCCCTGGGAGTGCGCAGCACCGCAATCCGGTGCCCGCTGTGTCCTCCGGACACAGTGAAACACCGATCGTCGGACGGGACCTCTGTATGAGGTCCCGATCATGTGATCACTGATTGGCCAATCAGTGATCACATGCAAAGTAGTAAGCAAGATGTCACTTGTGACATCATTGCTTACCACGTGTGAAATCTGTGAATGATCACAGAGGTCACATGGTACAAGGCTATTCACAACAGCCTTGTACCATGTGACAAGCTGTGACCAATCACAGCTCACTCAGTACTTCTCAATGACTGCAAGAATGCAGACAGAGAGAAAGAGAAATGATTGCTTTTACATCCTATATGGGTGTAAAAGCAATCAGTGTAAAAAAAGATATCTTCATCACCCCCCACAAGTAGTACAGTGTCACCATGGTGACACAGTACTGCTAGGGTGACAGTATGTAAAAAAAAAAAAAAAAATAAAAAATAAAAATGTAAAAAAAAAATGTTTAAAAATGATAATTTTTGGTTATAAACTAATTTGGATTTTTTTTTTTTTACTAAAAAAATAATGGAATACATTTTGGCCAAGATTTATGATGAAATATTATTTATTTGCAAAATGTTATAAAAAAAACCACTTTTTTTAAATTTTTGGACGTTTTCATTTACATAGCAAAAAAAATAAAAATCCCAGCGGAGAATAAATACCACCAAAATAAAGCTTTATCTGTCTCAAAAAAAATGGTAAAAAATTCATATGGGTACAGTATTGCATGACCGCGCAATTGTCATTCAAAGTGTGATAGCGCTGAAAGCTGAAAATTGCCCTGGACAGGAAGGGGGTGAAAGTGTCCGGACTGGAAGTGGTTAAACCACTTGCCCTCCTGAGGATTTAACCCCCCTTCCTGACCAGGCAATTTTTTGCGATACAGCACTGTGTTACTTTAACTGACAATTGCACGGTCATGCAACACTGCACCCAAATTAAATTTATGTCCTTTTTTTCCCCACGAATTGAGCTTTCAGTGGTATTTGATCATCTGTGTGTTTTATATTTTTTGGGCTATAAAAAAATAAAAAATAAAATTAGAAAAGCTACAATTTCTGGGAAAATTGTGTGAAGTGTCCTTGCCTCCACCAGTAGTCTACAACTGGAGTGGGCGGAGTAACTGGGTGGAGTGGCTTGTCACTCTGCTGCCTGCTCCCACACCTGGGTTCCTATGGCAACTCACTCTACAGCAAGGGCAGAGAAGAGCGGTTAAAACAAACTGCTCCAACTTGCTCACTTCACTGGCGGTTGCCATCTTCAAACGGTTGTAGTTTAAAAATGATAAATACTACACCGAAGAGCTTTATATTGTGAGAATCACAAGACCCAGACCTACATTTTGATGCATAGTATGTCTCTGAAATATTAAAAATGAAGGCACAGTCGCAGTTTAGAAATTGCCCTTCAAATTTGAGGTGGCTAGAGTGGAGTTTCAAGGAATGTCAATGGACAGCGTGAGTTGCAAACAAATGGTCATATTGTGAAAACTATCAGGACTATGGCTTAGCCGTGGACATTTTTAGTGGCAGCAGGGAAAGCTGAACAATTTCATATATAAGATTTGTGTAGGTGGGCTTGAAAATGAGGGAGTGATGGCAGTTTAGAAATCATGTCCTGATTTTTCATCTCCCACTCTAGTTTTGAACATTACGCCATTCATTCCTATAGGACCAATTTCACCACAAAAATGCAGATATTTTGTGAACCATTCAGCGAAATGCTCCACAAAGTAATAGCACACCAATCGGGAACAATCCGCACGTTTCGGTATATTACTGTCTATGTAGTGTAAAAACTGTGGGAGGAGTTAGGGGGGTAAATTTGGCTGTAATAATAAGAATATATAGGTGAGATAACAGTAAGTGGTCTGCCATGCAAGAATACTTAATAACAAAACAACAATTCTGAGAAAAATTTTTTTTTACATTTTGCTAATAAACATGTCCAGAGAAAACAAAACCAAAATTTTGTCAAATTTAGGCCAAAATGTATTCTGCTACAGGTCTTTGCTAATAAAAAAAAATAAAATAAAAATCCCAATACTTGTAAACTAATTGGTTTTCATGAAAGTTATAGCATATACAAATGGTGATAGAGATTACACACACTATATATATTTATTACACACACACTAATTATATATATATATATATATATATTTATATTATACACACACACACTTTTTTTTCTACTAGTAATGGTGGTGATCAGCGACTTATAGCAGTACTGTGGAGGACATCCTGGACACTGGGGGGGGAACTGACTTGGTTTCACTGACATCCCCAGTGACACCAATACAGTGATCAGTGCTAAAAACAGAAATAAATAAAAATAAAGCACTGACACTGTACTATTGGCACTGGGCAGGAAGGGGTTAACATGAGGGGTGATCAAAGGGTTAACTGTGTGCTGGGAGTGTTTTTCTAGGGGGCCATATCTGTGTGCTTCACTGTAAGCACACTGCCCTGGATGGCTGTGCACAACCATCCACAGCAGTGTGCCTGAGCTGACAGGGAGAACTGTTAGTAAACAAAACTTTGATGTTCGGGGTATCTTTGAATTCACTCCTCTGTAGGTCGATCATTTCCATCAAACAATGGGGCATGCTTATGTTCCTAACACATTACCCCGTCCATATCAGTATAGAGATCCAGCAGGAGATACTTCCCCATTGAGATTTGATGGGTTTTAAAAGTGTTTCATTAATTTTTTTGAGAAGTGTGTCTTCCCAGTTTTTTTTTTTTAAATCACAAAAAATGCAATAGGAGAAGAAAAAAAAAAAAGGAAGGAAAGAAGGGAAAGAAGGAAGGAAAGAAGGGAAGGAAAGAAAGAAAGAAAGAAAGAAAGAAAGAAAGAAAGAAGGAAAAGAAAGAAAGAAAGAAAGAAAGAAGGAAAAGAAGGAAGGGAAAGAAGGGAAAGAAGGAAGGGAAAGAAGGGAGGGAAAGAAGGGAAAGAAGGAAGGAAAAGAAGGAAGGGAAAGAAGGAAGGAAAAGAAGGAAGGAAAGAAGGGAAAGAAGGAAGGAAAAGAAGGAAGGGAAAGAAGGAAGGGAAAGAAGGAAGGGAAAGAAGGAAGGGAAAGAAGGAAGGAAAAGAAGGAAGGAAAAGAAGGAAGGGAAAGAAGGAAGGAAAAGAAGGAAGGAAAAGAAGGAAGGAAAAGAAGGAAGGAAAAGAAGGAAGGGAAAGAAGGAAGGGAAAGAAGGAAGGAAAAGAAGGAAGGGAAAGAAGGAAGGGAAAGAAGGAAGGGAAAGAAGGAAGGAAAAGAAGGGGAAGAAGGAAAAGAAGGAGAAGAAGGAAAAGAAGGAAAGGAAATAAGGAAGGAAAGGAAGAAAAGAAGGAAGGAAAGAAGGAAGGAAAGAAGGAAGGAAAGAAGGAAGGAAAAGAAGGGGAAGAAGGAAAAGAAGGAGAAGAAGGAAAAGAAGGAAAGGAAATAAGGAAGGAAAGAAAGAAAAGAAGGAAGGAAAGAAGGAAGGAAAGAAGGAAGGAAAGAAGGAAAGAAAGTGTTGGGAGTATTGGGGTAAACATCCAAAAATTACTAAGCCAGCAGGTGATAGACTACCAGACGTCACCCCTGATGGATGGATGAAAGCACGAGGTATTTGTACCAAAATATGACACTGGGCCTCCTGGCCCTTTAAGGCTACATGTACACCACTGCATTTACCCATGCAGACACCATGGAGTTTATTTACTAAAGCTGGAGAGTCCAAAATCAGACTCCCTTCTGCATAGAAACCAATCAGCTTCCAGGTTTCATTGCCAAAGCTTCATTGAACAAGCTGAGGTTAGATGCCGATTGGTTTCTATGCAGAAGGGAGTCTGATTTTGGACTCTCCAGCTTTAGTAAATAAACCCCCATGTATCTCTGGTGGACCGGATGTCCCAAGCAGAGTCATCCATATACTTGAATGGGTGAAGGTGGCAGTAATGTTGTATGTCTGTTATAGAGCCTTCTATTCCAAACTGCATACAAGCTTGTTGGCACCATTCAGAGAACACTGCATTTTTTTTCTCAAAGAAAGCAAACTGTTCTCCGATAGGACAAGGTGAAGATTGTGATGTCACCACCTCACCTCATCCAATCAGGGAAGTGAGCGATCTCCTGTGTGCACAATACAACAGGGCAGCCGCTCATCATGGGACAAGAAGCTAGTGGAAATCACTGGAGTAGTGGTGTCTACTACAGAAATTTCCAGCTTCCAAGGGTATCGGCCAGCTATGGCACATACATGCTCATCTTGGTCCTAGTTGGACTAATGCATGCCTGGAATTCAGCTTTAAGAAGGGTGTCTTTACAGTAACAGCAGTAAAGCCATGAAATGTTTAGACAGCTAAGTAAAAAGGCAACGGGTGTTTTTTTTTTTACAATTTATAACCTCCAAGTGTATAATAATTTAAGCCTGACATAGTAATATTTGATCCAGGAATGGATCCAGCCGCTTTTGGGGGTGGGGTGATGACTGTGCTAGAATTACCCTAGGGGTTTTGTTCTCTTACTCGGTTTCAAAACCGTTGGCGTTGTGAAAGGATGAACGTAGTCTTTTCTCAGTCTGATTAACTTTGTATGTATTTAGCTGCCAGGCATGGCTCATAGTATGGGGAAATTTGTTTTGCATTTAAACAGTTACGTAGAAAACTCTTCTTCTGTCTTCTAATGTGGATGCTGCAATTAATCCTCATAGTGGTGAAAAATAAGCTTCGTTCCAACTCCACAAATAACAAATCTGATTAATTTCCCAGATCAATCATGGATGAACGCCAATAACTACAGACACCATTTTTCATGGAGGTCAGACGGGTGATTTTAGACTTGCTGAACTCGCGTGATGGGGGTGGGGTATGAACTGCGTAAAAAGGTGTTTATTTTTGTCTACCCTAGATGACGTGGGAAACCAATGCTATGATATTCAATAAAAAAAAATGGCTTTTTACATAGTTTGTGTAAACTTGTCTTAAAAAGGAACACTGATGTCAACATTTTTTCCACAATGCCAGTGTATTGGCTGCCCTGATGTGATGCCTTTTCAGAATTACATCTGGTTTCTTTCCAGGTCCTCCCCTAGCACTGGCACCATGGTCTGGGTGGTGGGTGACCCCTACAGTGGTCCAAGGAGTCACCCTAGCGTGCATGCTCCCAGCCTGTGTCCATTCTTTGATAGTGCCCATTTGCAAGCCAACCCTCCTCCCATGTCCCCCCCCAGTACACACCCTCTACACAGAAGTTCACAGACGCTAGGGGGTTTATTTACTAAAGCTGGAGAGTCCAAAATCAGACTCCCTTCTGCATAGAAACCAATCAGCTTCTAACCTCAGCTTGTTCAATGAAGCTTTGGCAATGAAACTTGGAAGCTGATTGGTTTCTATGCAGAAGGGAGTCTGATTTTGGACTCTCCAGCTTTAGTAAATAAACCCCTAGGAGTCAGTACTGCAGGACATGGAGATAGCGTGTTGGACAAACAGAAGGGTGTGGGGGGGGAATTTAAATGTACAGGTGCATGTTTGACTGCTTGGTAGCAGCATATTAACAAGTGTTAGTATGAATTTAGGACTGAGGTGAATGCGCAGTACTAAAGTAAACGTCTTGGCACTATAGAAAATACTGATAAAAAAAAAAAAAAGTGTATCAAGTTCACTAAAGGAAGTTCTTGCAATGCAAAGGGCAGCTTTGATTCCTCAGCACTAGAAGGGTAACCCCTCATCTTATTAAAGTGGATCTAAAGCCCCATTTTTTTTGCTAGCTTTGGACAGAGTGTAGAAAAAGGTTATACCTATGAGGAGGAGTTTAGTGCTTTGCCTCCACTAGGGTGTCTGCTGTCTCTGAGCCTATGAGGAGGGAGAGAGCTAAGAGAGACACTGTTCTCACGCACAGCACTGGATTGAGTTTGGGCTTAAAGTGGTTCTAAAGGCTTAAGGTTTTTTATCTTCATCTATTCTATGCATGGAGGTAAAAAAAAACAAAAACCTGTGTTACTTGAGCCCCTTCCAATCCTTACTTGAGCCTCTGCTGTCTGGAGACTCATCCCCCTCATTGGCTCCCGATGCTGTCAATCACTGTCAGTGAGCCAATGTGGAGAGAACGGGGGGGGGGGGGGGAACGGAGGTCGAGCCAGACTCTGTGTCTAATGGACGCACACAGCAGTTGCTCAGGGACGAGCATGCAGCAGTGCCCCCAGGGTGAGTGGCTCTCTTGGGGCACTGCTCACGGGGAAGAGCAAGGAGCACCAGCGGGGAACTGGAAAAAGGAGAAGATCAGGGCTGCTCTGTGCAAAACCACTGCACAGAGCAGGCAAGTATGGCATGTTTGTTATTTTAGAAAAAAAAAATAAATAAATAATATATATATATATATATATATATAAAGGAAGCTTTTGTGTCACTTTAAGAATGTATAAGGGGGTATTGCACGTACTAAGATTTATTGCCCTATTCAGAGGCAAATAGCATATATACCCTGTCCCAGGTGGCATGAGTCTCTCGCTCTGGAATCAGACTGGTGGGGAGCGAGCTGTGCACAAAGGAGACCCAGTAGCGCCAATATGGATCAATGCCGTGCCACAACAGGACGGGGAAAGCTCTTCTAGCGTAGTATGTGAAAGCTTTTTATTAAAACCGCATCAATAAAAACAAACAAAAGTTGGAAATACACGAACATTAAAAATAATAAAAAAACAGAAACACGGCTGCCTATCTCAGCAGCAGCATATGACAGCAACAGGCAACAACTCTGCCCTGTACAGGTTTAGTCTGAATGGACATCTTTAGTGGCATCAGACGAAACCTGTACAGGGCAGAGTTGGTGCCTGTTGCTGTCACATGCTGCTGCTGAGATAGGCAGCCGTGTTTCTGTATTTTTATTATTTTTAATGTTCGTGTATTTCCAGCTTTTGTTTGTTTTTATTGATGCGGTTTTAATAAAAAAAAAAAAGCTTTCACATACTACGCTATAAGAGCTTCTTTCCCTGTCCTGTTTGTTGTGGCAATGCACCGATATCAATTCATATCACCTATCAGATTGTAAGCTCCTAGGATCAGGCCCTCCTAACCCTCTTGTGTTGAACTGTATTGTCTCCCTTTATATTGTAAAGTGCTGAGCAAACTGTTGGCGCCATATAAATCCTGTATAATAATAATATAACCATGATGGACAATCTTCCCCAATCTTTTGGTTGGACACTTTCTTACTTTTGTGATACTTGTGTGGCACTATTGTATGCGTTTCAGGATTTATTTTATGACTGTGTATTTTAGGTTGCACATATTGTTTTTGTCTTGGATAGAGCGGAGTTATTTACACCGTCATCCTATCATCATTCCACTTTTAGGTGCTGTATTTGTCCTTGCATGCATCTCTGCAGGTGCCAACTACCTGTTAGTGCAGACTTCTTCGATAGTTACTTTAGGGGGGATTTACTAAAACTGGTGCACTCTGGTGCAGCTGTGCATGGCAGCCAATCAGCTTCTTCAATAAAACTTGGAAGCAGATCGCTCTCTATGCACCAGATTTTGCATTCTCCAGTTTTAGTAAATCTCCCCCTTTGAGTCTATATATGGACAATCTTTGCTGAACTTTTGATGGACACTTACAACCCCCCCCCCCCCCACACACACTTTTGTGATATCCGAGTTTGGTACTATTTTACGTGTTTCATTATTTGTTTTATCACAGTGTATTTTGGGTTGCCCATACTTTTTATATATATATAGTTGAGTTATTTGCAAAATCCATCACCATCACCTTTTTACTTTTAGGTGCTGCATATACCCTTATCTGTTAGAAATTTGCATGCATCAAGTCCTTGCAAGTTGCCTCACTACCTATTAGCACAGACTCCAATAGTTACTTTAAGTATGGAGGGGGCTGGAGGAAAGACTGTACTCAGGGGTTTTTTTTCACCTTAATGCAGAGAATGCATTCAAGTGTTCCTAAACCCAGGCCCCTGCCTTTACTGTATCCGGTCTCCCCGGACCCCGCCTTTACTGTATCCGGTCTCCCCGGACCCCGCATTCCCTGTATCCGGTCTCCCCGGACACCGCATTCCCTGTATCCGGTCTCCCCGGACACCGCATTCCCTGTATCCGGTCTCCCCGGACACCGCATTCCCTGTATCCGGTCTCCCCGGACACCGCATTCCCTGTATCCGGTCTCCCCGGACACCGCATTCCCTGTATCCGGTCTCCCCGGACCCCGCATTCCCTGTATCCGGTCTCCCCGGACCCCGCATTCCCTGTATCCGGTCTCCCCGGACCCCGCATTCCCTGTATCCGGTCTCCCCGGACCCCGCATTCCCTGTATCCGGTCTCCCCGGACCCCGCATTCCCTGTATCCGGTCTCCCCGGACCCCGCATTCCCTATATCCGGTCTCCCCGGACCCCGCATTCCCTATATCCGGTCTCCCCGGACCCCGCATTCACTATATCCTGTCTCCCCGGACCCCGCATTCCCTATATCCCGTCTCCCCGGACCCTGCATTCCCTATATCCGGTTTCCACGGACCCCGCATTCCCTATATCCGGTCTCCCCGGACCCTGCATTCACTATATCCACTCTCCCCGGACCCCGCATTCACTATATCCGGTCTCCCCAGACCCCGCATTCACTATATCTGGTCTCCCCGGACCCTGCATTCACTATATCCGGTCTCCCCGGACCCTGCATTCACTATATCCGGTCTCCCCGGACCCTGCATTCACTATATCCGGTCTCCCCGGACCCTGCATTCACTATATCAGGTTTCCCACAGTACACACAACATGGAAATGCAATTTTAGTAAATATAAAACTGCTAAAATTCCTTTTCTCATCACCAGTATATAGCAGTCTTGTGACTTCTATCAACGTCTGGCTGAGCACTGGTTAAAATTTGTAGGAGGAGTTTTGATTCTCCCCTATGAGGCTGAATAACCCCTGACCCTCTGTCTGGACAGTGCCGATTGGCCTTGTTCTGATCACGCGCACTCTCCCAGAAACGAAAAAAAAAATTTAAAAAAACCCTCTCCAGCAATACACAACAAATTGAGCATGTGCAGTGTGACTCCTAGAGCTCTGTTCTATCAAGAGATGAGTTGGGGACAGGATAAATCTTTTTACATGATGCCGAAGATTAACCCCTTACTTTCCACAGCGAGTATCATAAGTATGCTTTACTGCATATACAGACTGATTTTACTGTTGTGGGTTTAGTAACACTTTAAATTGGTTCCAAAGGCTAAAAGGGACTTCTTTTTTTTTTTTTAAACAAAAAGAAAATGACACATGTGGCTTAAGCCTAAGTTAAAGCACTGAAAACTAACCTTGTGAAATGTACTATATTTTTAAACCCATTTAAAAAAATCTTGCATATATAAAAAATACAATTTTAAAAAAGGGTAAAACCACAGGGGCGATGAGCTATATTTAGAAGGACTCTAACGAATGTGCAAAAATAATTAAACAAAAAGGATATTTGAATACAGCTGAACTTTATATAAACCCCTGGGAGACATCAGCCCAGGATATTGATGAAGAAAGCGGTGATGGATGATACAAATAACTGCTCTCCCTACCATCATCAATCCCGTCCCCTCACCTTCAAGCGATGGGTGCTGGAAGCGTCAGCGTGATGGATCACGTGTCGGCGGCTCTGGCTTCGGAGTCGCACGGATTACAGCGAGCCTTCGATAGATTATCTACTGGATTCACAACGTGTGTGTGTGTGTATGTGTGTATGTATGTATGTGTGTGTATGTAATTTTGCATTTCTGGGTAGGGGGCGCGCACACCCTACCTGCGCTGCCATTGGAGGCGGTCACTCACCAAGTCCCGACCCGCCGGCGCCCGGTGATTACCAAGAATCTCTGATTTGGGAGGAAGGCTGTTTTGTTGGGTACCAACCTGAAGGGCACAATAGCAGCTGTGCAGATTGTCCAGGCGTGGTCCAAAGATAAACTCTTCATAGGCTCCTCCTAGAGTCTGATACAAAAAGAGTAGAAATTCAGGAGAAGTGATGATTGGCCTATCCACACATCAGGTGATAAATAAAACCGTACTCATTCAGTACAGATCATATATACTGGACTGTAGGCGTTGCTTTGGCACCACCATACATCACAGGGAATACAGCACTGCCACAAGCATTAACAGCCTATTCACACTAAAGCGATCCATCGCAATGCGGTAATGTGTATTATGCCGCTCATTACCATGTGTTGTGTCAAGGCAGCCCAATCATTATGAATGGGCAACCGAAGCACCAACTCGGATGAAAAATATCTGTTGCGGTGCATTGTACTCGACTGAACAATGAGTAGTACTGCAACACACGGAGTGAGGGCACTGCCATGCACTGTGGAAACGCTCGCCATTTTGTTTAGTTGCTACAATGCACATTTATGAATGGGTCCCAAATGACATCCTTTTAACCTCCCTAGCGGTCTGATTATGTCAGTATTTCTGTGCTCAAAGCGATACTTTTTTTGCATGGAAATATGTATTTTTTTTTATTGTAGGCCTGTAATTTTTAGGAATAACTCACTGAAATCTGTCCAGACAAGAGTCTAGTAAACATCCCGGGTATGATAAAACTTGAAACACGAAATTATAAATTATAATTTAATAAATAATCATAAAAAATATAATAATAAATTTAATTCAATAATATAATCAAACTAAAAATACTGAAATTTGAAATATAGCGCCAAGTCTGCACATCACTGAGCAAAGTCGCAGAATCGTTTTCAGTGTCTGATGATGAATTTCCCCCATGAATCATTATCACTCAATTCTGCAAGTGGTTCTGATTTACTATCGCTGTTCTCTAGCCGGTCTAAAACCGCTTTTGACCTAAAGGGACGCTTTTTGGACGCCATGGACGTTTCTCAGTTTCCAGGCAGAAAGAACAGTAAAAATGCAGGCAGGGCGCCGGACAAAGCACTCGGGACAAAATGTATGTGAAATGGTTTGATACAGGAATGTTATACTATGTGATTTTAGTGTATTTAGTGAATGTCACTTTTTGTCATTTTCAAATTTCCCGCCAGTTCCGTCCCCCGTACGTCCCGATGTCGCAGGGAAGGAAACCCAGATGACAGATGCCGGCATCCGCCGGATTACATTGCCTGGGACACTGCAGGAGGGACATCGTGGGAGCGCAGGACAAGGTAAGTGATCGAAGGATCGCGGATCAGCGCCACATGCTAAGCCCGAGTGTAGCTCGGGGTTACCGCTTGTGGTACTGAAACTTTACCCCGACCTACCCTCGGGAATACCGCCAAGGAGGTTAAAGAGCAACTCCATCTTTGTTGAGAGAAGGCAATCCCCTCTGGGTGCTCTATGTACATTGCAGGGATTTTAACTTTTTAGGGCTCATGTACACTGCAGCTGATAAACTGACGTATAGGAGCTTTTCTGCGTTTTTCTCAGCAGCACCTGAACTCTCCCTAATGTTTTCCTACGTGTCCATGTACACATCGTCAACAGTCAGTTTTTTTGAACGCACCAAACTTGTGTTCAGGAGTAGATTTTACCGGCGTTTCAATCGCTTGTAAACGCGGTTAACTGAGTTTATAAGCGTTTGCGTTTGGAAGCTTTTAACTGTTCAATGTCCAGAGCCTTTTTTCATCATCAGAAATGCATGCAAAGTGTTTTCCATGTACTCAAAATAGACCCGGTATACCAGCGCAGTCAGTTCCAGCTTTCGTGTGAAGGAAAAAAAAATATGGTAGAACGTGCCGCATTATGCTCAGGATGGGATCCATAGTGAATACAACCAGAAAAGACAGGTCATCTCCACACATACTGCTCTCTCTGCTTTTGCTCTCAAAAAAATATCTGAAACAGCTAATTTTTTTTTTACTATTTTTCAGTGCATTCTGGGCATTTGGGAAGGTCTCCTGAGGATCTTTTAAAAATGCTTCTAAAAACGCAAAACACTCAAACGCGGTATGCAAATGCGGCTAAACAGACGTTTTCCAGCAGTCAGTTTCCATCATTCAGAAGAGTTTTGCAAATGCCCCGTGACCATGAGCCCTTAAAATTTGATACAGATTCCTATATTTTGTTGTTCTGAGGCAATATCCATTTTTTTGTGTGCAGAATGAATCTGAATGGGAGTGACATTTTCATTATTATTTAGCGGATTCACTTGCAGTGTCTTAATGAGAAAAAAGTTGCAGGGTCTGCACTCTTTTAGAAGGGACTATCCCTTTGGGAGACGCTCTCCAAAAATTACATTTATGTTGCAGAGGATGCCTAAATTTTAACTTGTATCTTAGTGCAGAGTTCTGGGAAACTCAGGGAACCAATCACACAAGCAGGAATTGACATTTCTGGGGACGTTCTGTACACAAACTTTGCACAGAATCTCCAGGTTGCCATATAGCATTGTTTTTTTTGCAGATTGTTTTTTTTTTCCCTCACGAGAGTGGAGTGACCATATAAAGTCCAACTGAAGTCATGGGTCTTGATATTGCAGCAGTATTTTCACAGAAAAAAAAAGCCACAAAACCTGAAATGCAAAAAAATGGTACTATAAGAAAAATCCAATTTGCAGGATATCAGGATAGGCAGTGTCAATGTAGACCAGTACTGGACACCCAGGGGTTGATTTACTAAAGGACCTTGCAAAGTTCAGTTGCTCCAGAGCTTAGTAAATGAGGTAAAGCTTCGCACTTTGTAAAGAATATTCAATCACGTGCAAGGAAAATAAACAAACAAAAAAAACAAAAAAAAACAAACAGCATTTTTGCTTGCATGTGATTGGACGATGGAAGTCAGCAGAGCTTCTGCTCACTTACTAAGCTCTGGAGCAACTGCTCTTGCAGAGTGCACAGTCTATTTGCCTTTAGTAAATCAACCCCCTGGTGCAGTCTAGTCGGTGCAGTCCCCGATTGGACACCCGGTGCAGTCCCCGATTGGACACCCGGTGCAGTCCCCGATTGGACACCCGGTGCAGTCCCCGATTGGACACCCGGTGCAGTCCCCGATTGGACACCCGGTGCAGTCCCCGATTGGACACCCGGTGCAGTCCCCGATTGGACACCCGGTGCAGTCCCCGATTGGACACCCGGTGCAGTCCCCGATTGGACACCCGGTGCAGTCTGTGTGGTGCAGTGTCAAGCTTCTTTCCATCCAATCCCAATGACTTACCGCGGGTTGTGTGTCGGTCAGGCACAGATCCATTTCCAGGATGGATTCAGCTTTCACCCCGAGCCTTTCGCACAGCAAACTGAGCAGCAGAGAGTGATGGCGCTCCGTCTTATTCAGGAGACGAAAAAAAAAACACACACTTTTTATAAAGCAAATTACCTGGAGGATAAAGTCCTAATTTTAGTGTGTGATAAGCTACATTTTAAAAGTTTGGTTCGTACAGAGTGGAGAAGACTAAATCCAAAAACAATTGAATCTGGATTTGTTTCTGGAACTGATAGGGTCTCCATCAAGCCCCACTCTGGGCTGCTGGGGGGAGAGAATATATATATATATACATATACACACACACACACACACACACACACACACACATACATACATACATACATACATATACACACACATATATATATACACACATATATATACACACACATACATACATACACACACATACATACATACATATATAGAACATACATACATACTTTCACCCCATCCAACACTATATGGGCTAAAATGACACTAAACCACATTCTTCTCCAAAAATAACTCATACACCCACTACTTCATGGCCCTGTAATCCATTTTTCATGAAATAACTTCTGGGTTTTTCCTGTGTCTTTGCAATGTCCTCCATAAGCTCCCGAACCCTTCCCCCCCCCCCCCACTGTCATTTGTTTCGCACAAGAAGTGCATGTTGGTTGTGGTCATGTGCACTGCTCTATAGACATTAAAAATCCCATAGTCCATCTCGGGAGGAAGCAAGAGAGGGTGGCTACATTGCTACCAAAGTAGCCACACTCTTACAGGATGTCAGAGCACAGTAACAAAAAAGGCACGCAAGGGAGGCAGAGAGCAATAGAAAGGACTTTTTGGCGTTTAAAAAAAAAAAAAAAAAAATAGATTAGTATCACTTTAAATGCTTGGTTTTGTCTAGGGGAGAATAAAGCTGAATTACTTCAGTTATTCCTTGGTCCTGTAGGCTTCCTCTACATTGGACAACTAATCCCTTGCAGACTTTTTGCCACTTGCAGCTCTGATGTCTGTACCATACAATGCAGGAGTTGCAGTCCTGCACTGTACATGAGGATGCCAAGGGCCCGCATCTCACATCTCAGGAGCATCAAGAGCCAAGAAGAGTACAAGCTACCAGGGGAGCGAAGTGTAATTTTTGTTTTTTTTCCTCCCCCCCCAAAGTCTGTACTTCTTTAGCCATGATTCACTCCGCTGTGACTTCAGGTGCCACATGAGATTTACAAATCGCATATTTTATTTTATTTGTTTATTTCAGGTACTTATATAGCGCCGTCAATTTGCACAGCGCTTTACATATAGATTGTACATTCACATCAGTCCCTAACCCTCAAGGGGCATACAATCTAAGGTCCCTAACTCACATTCATACATACACATACTAGGGCCAATTTAGACAAGAGCCAATTAACCTACCAGCATGTCTTTGGAGAGTGGAACCGGAGTACCTGGAGGAAACCCACGCAGACACAGGGAGAACATGCAAACTCCAGGCAGGGTGTGCCGTGGTCGGGATTTGAACCAGCAACTCTAGTACTGCCAGGCGGAAGTGCTAACCATTTAGCCACTGTGCTGCATATGAAGTCACATCTAATGCGTTTCTATGGCACGGTCTTAATAGGTGCAATATCAAGTAGCTCAAGCATGACTTTCACCACTTCAGTGTGATTTAACCCTCATATACTAAGGTAAATGGCGCTGAAATCGCACCTGTGTCTAAATCAGCACTTCTTTGAAGTAGCACTTCAAATGGGACCAAATCACACCACTTTGAAATCGCATTTGGTGTGAACGAAAAACTTAGAGTTAGAATGGGAAGTTCGATCAAATGGCCAACCATAGCGCTTAGAAATATGGAAATTTTTCGTAACTCAATTGTGCTACTAAAATTGTTAATTGCTATAACAATTAACTCAATTATTAGATGGAACAAATGGCACCCTTAGGAGTGGGTTACAGTAGGATCTTGTAATCGTTTTCACATGATTAGAGCAATTCCCAGATAAATAGAAGGACAGCACAGTGGCTAAGTGGTTAGCACTCTCACCTGTCAGCACTAGTCATTGGTTCGAATCCCAGCCACGGCACCACCTGCCTGGAGTTTGCATGTTCTCTCTGTGCCTGCGAGGGTTTCCTCCAGGTACTCCGGTTTCCTCCTACACTCCAAAGACATGCTGGTAGGTTAACTGGCTCCTGTCTAAAATGGCCCCAGTATGTGTATGTATGAATGCACATTAGTTAGGGATCTTAGACTGTACGCCCCTTGATGGTTAGGGACTGATGTGACTGTGCAATATATATGTAAAGCGCTGTGTAAATTGACAGTGCTATTTAACCTCTTGGCCGTACGCAAATGTGCGGCCTCCCAGCGTCTGGGCCTAGACACCGAGTGGCTGCACATTTGCATTATAACAACAAAACAAAAAAATAATATATTTATTTCTGAGAGCGCGCGCCCAGCACACGTGTTTGGTACTCACGGAAAGGTCCCGATCTCCTCTTTTGATCTGGACCTTTCCCAATCATGTGACCACCGTGACAGCGAATAACAGTCACATGACCCTAAAACCCCGCCCCGCCTCCTGGAACCCTGAAAGGGCCAGGAGGCGCCGGCGCCAAGGGGTTAAGTAATAAACAAGTTATTCATTCTTACATTCTTGGTTTTTTTTTTTTGGCCGGGGTAGGGAATGGGTCAGTCCTTTCCCACTAGTCAAGGAAAGCATTTCCCCATGTAAACCAATCTAATCTGATAGGACTTAAATCTACAGTTTTTGGAATGACCCTTAAATGAAGCAGTCTGGTGATTCATACTATTCTTTCTGTGAAATATATTTGTTTGAAATTCCCAGTCAGGGTTCCCATCAGACTCAAAGTCTTTACTTCTGCTGCTGCAATTGGGATTACACGTGCCATTTCCATGTACACTAGTGGCAACAATGATCTACATATACTAGATTACAGATGGGCAGCCTCACCGGGTTTTGGGTCCCCGTAGTGGAGCGGCAGGATGACCCAGAATCCATGGGTTCCTTTTCCAGACCTTCTTGTATGGAGGAAGCCAGGATCGGAAGCCTGTAGCAGGAAGTATTGAAATTATGAATCTCACGTATGAACAGCGGAATCTGCACAGGCTCCAACTTTACTCACAGGTGCTGCTCCGTATTGGGTCCAAAACTTTCATTAATGTTCCTCTGAAGGTGAATTGCAAGGTGAGGGATGCGCAGGATTGGGCGCTCCACGTAAACCAGGCGGTGCTGCAGCCGGTGCCCTTCCTGAGAAAGACACAAGAGGTGATGTTCCCTTGGAAAGATAGTGTCAGTCAGTAGAGACCAAAAAGCAATATGAGACACCTAGATATCACACAATGTCTTATTCCCCTGTCCTACTGACCGAACAGATACATTGGTTTTAATATACTGTGCATATGGCAGCCAAGACTGGTTGCCAACGTTCAGCCCTTTGGTACTTTGTGTGGCTCTTGGACCCCAACAATCAGCAATGGTGATATTGATTTGTAAAGGGGCATCGATCACAGTGCATTATGTATTCCATCTTCAACCACACCCATAGCATGTCCCCAGTCTGTGACCAATTTCTTCTAGTAAGTCCTCAGTCTCTGACAGTGTACTGTAGTCTTAGCTAGTAGTACATTTGACGGAACTTGTTCTGTAATACTTAAGATGTTTTTTAGCTTCTTCAAGCCACTTCAACAAGTTTCAGGAAGATACCCCAACATTTATATCCACAAAAAGGTAGCACCAACACCTTAATCCATCCTCTGAAAATGTGTAGATGTGATTGTCCAAGAACAGGATGGGAGGTGTGAATGTTGTGGAATTACTATTCTAGTTCTACAAGCCCATTCTCAGTGTCAAGAAGTCTACACAAGCCCATCCTCAGTGTCAAGAAGTCTAAATATGTGTTAATTCCTCAAGCATAATGGCTAAAAGTGTGAATTGTTGTCAATCTCCAGGGTAGAAATGTTGAAACGGCACTATTTGTCAGAGACAGTAGGTATTGAAGGTCCCCACTTGGGTTCTAGCTTGACGTAGATGGATTCTTTCATGCCTGTGCACATTGCAAACCATTTGTGCGGTCTAAAATATGCACTTCACTGTCCTCAATGTTCTTGGAGGATCAAGATCTACCACATTCCATGGTGATTGCAATAAGGTATCTGTGCTACCTCGGTATGTAAATGTTAGGGTATGTTCCTCAAATGCATTAGAATTGAAGTGGCTTGGACAGCTAAGAAACGTCTTCAATATTACAAAACAGGTCCACTGAAAGTGACCAAATACTACTACTAGATGTACTCTACCATAACCTGGAGAGAGGCTCTCAACCTTTTTACCCCAGAGGAACCCCCAAAATAATGAGGTCTTGAGGAACCCTTCTAAAAGCAAGTCTTTGTGGTACAATGGGTCAAAAAAAAAAAAAAAAAAAACTTACATTGGTGATCAGTAGGAAGAATGCCTCCTTACATTGGTGGTCTGTATGAACGATATCACCCTTACAGACAACTAAAATAGATCATTGATGTCATGCTGCTGCCACTGCCAAGCAGTGTTGGCCCTGGAACTATGCAGGCACCATCAAATAGGAGGTCACTCAGTAAAAACCCAAGGCACCCCTGGTAAGCTCTTGAATTCTAGGGTGCCACGGAACCCTGGTAAAGAATAGCTGTTCTATAGCATTACATATACAGAGCATTATGTCCAATCCCTTGGTGATGAGGGCTGTAGTTGAGGTCCACATGATACCTGTCTTGAGGCCAGGCACTAAAATTCAAACAACTGCTAAGAGGGCCAATGCCACATATTGATAATATTGGCACAGTACTCACAAACATCCAATAGGAATATTCTAATCCTAACCCCCCCCCCCACTAATTGGTTGCACCCAATCAGAAGCCACATTCATTAGTCCCTGGTCCTCAACATTTGTCCTCAAAGCCAATCCATGTCTAACAAACAATGTTACGGGTTTGCTAAACATTTCAAAGGCTTTTGGTTAGCATTTCCCCCGCATTCCTTGTAAAAATATACAAGATAAAAATATTACCTGCTATCCAGTCATTCTTTTGATACAAGAGGTGTAAAAGATAATAATGAAGACCTTAATATAAATAATGAATATTCTAAGAAGGGGCAGGAAATGTTTGAGATTGCCTTGGTAATGCCCAACTTAATCTTCTGAGAGTATCAATTAAAATGTATGTACGCTCTTAACAGTGAACTTCCCCTATTTGCTCCTTTTTGGCCTGTACAGATACAATTCCAGGTATGGCAATTTTTCTATAGTTACATTGGTCCAGCTTGGAGCAGTTTAAGTCTGTATTTGCCATACCTGCAGGATCCCCGTTGAAGCTGGAAATCACTGAAGTACACAACGCTACTACAATGATCTCCACTAGCTTCTGGGTCTTATGTTGAGTGCATGCCCTGCTGCACTGTGAACACAGGAGGTCGCTTGCTCAGCACCTGCTCCAGAGCAGAGCAGAACAGCAGAGCAGGAGAAGAAGAGCCGAGGAGAGAAGAAGAGCCGAGGAGAGAAGAAGAGCCGAGGAGAGAAGAAGAGCCGAGGAGAGAAGAAAAGCCGAGGAGAGAAGAAGAGCCGAGGAGAGAAGAAGAGCCGAGGAGAGAAGAAGAGCCGAGGAGAGAAGAAGAGCCGAGGAGGAGAAGAAGAGCCGAGGAGGAGAAGAAGAGCCGAGGAGGAGAAGAAGAGCCGAGGAGGAGTAGAAGAGCCGAGGAGGAGTAGAAGAGCCGAGGAGGAGTAGAAGAGCCGAGGAGGAGAAGAAGAGCCGAGGAGAAGAAGAGCCGAGGAGGAGTAGAAGAGCCGAGGAGGAGAAGAAGAGCCGAGGAGGAGAAGAAGAGCCGAGGAGGAGAAGAAGAGCCGAGGAGGAGAAGAAGAGCCGAGGAGGAGAAGAAGAGCCGAGGAGGAGAAGAAGAGCCGAGGAGGAGAAGAAGAGCCGAGGAGAAGTAGAAGAGCCGAGGAGAAGTAGAAGAGCCTAGGAGAGGAAGAAGAGCCGAGGAGAAGTAGAAGAGCCGAGGAGAAGAAGAAGAGCCGAGGAGAAGAAGAAGAGCCGAGGAGAAGAAGAAGAGCCGAGGAGAAGAAGAAGAGCCGAGGAGAAGTAGGAGAGCCGAGGAGAAGTAGAAGAGCCGAGGAGAAGAAGAAGAGCCGAGGAGAAGAAGAAGAGCCGAGGAGAAGTAGAAGAGCCGAGGAGAAGTAGAAGAGCCGAGGAGAAGAAGAAGAGCCGAGGAGGAGAAGAAGAGCCGAGGAGGAGAAGAAGAGCCGAGGAGGAGAAGAAGAGCCGAGGAGGAGAAGAAGAGCCGAGGAGGAGAAGAAGAGCCGAGCAGGAGAAGAAGAGCAGAGGAGAAGAAGAAGAGCAGAGGAGAAGAAGAAGAGCAGAGGAGAAGAAGAAGAGCAGAGGAGAAGAAGAAGAGCAGAGGAGAAGAAGAAGAGCAGAGGAGAAGAAGAAGAGCAGAGGAGAAGAAGAAGAGCAGAGGAGAAGAAGAAGAGCAGAGGTGTCCCGTAGTCCTGCCCCAAGGCCCACCACTGCTTCTTCATAGATACAAATATAGAAGATCACCGCACAGTTTCACCGTTTGCATTGGCGATAAAACAAGGTTAGACATCCACTCACCTTAACGATCACTCTCCCTGCCACTGTCAGATCCCGGTCAAACCATGTGCTCCAGATTCCTCCACCGTAGCACTCCACCCCAACCTGAATGTAGCCAGCTTGACCACGAGTCGACCTGCGTTTTACCTGCATTCAGAAAAAGCCACAAAGAAAACTCATGGGATGGCTGAAAACACACAGATAGGACAGCAGTCCACTGACCCAGAGAGATCTTCTTACCCTCAGGCACGGGCTGTCCGTGTGGGCTCCAAGGATGGTAAATCCGTTTCCATGCTGGTAATGCCCTCCCACGGCAAAGGCCACCAAAGTGGAATAATTGCGGGTTACAAAGTACTAAAAAAGGAGATTGGAGAGAGTAAATAAATTGCAGCAATGTGCCTGATGTTCCAGGTTCTGGGGCAGAGCTCATACCTTGTGGTTGGGTTTGATGTCCCAGTGTTCAGTTTCCTTCAGCTCCTGGAATCCGGCCTGAAGAAGACGATTCTTACACTCCTCAACCACTGGAGAGGAAGACAATGAGTTCTATAAATTATTATTCAACTACTATGCAGCCCAGGGATAGCAATGACTGCAGCATCTTCACCTGTATGAGCAAAATCAGCATAATAAACATTAAAGCAGAATTCTGGCCTCCCCTTCAGTCTTGCACAGTTGTAGCGGCTCCTCTCCTGGACTGAAATGGCTTCCTCTGATTTCACTGCACACTGTGAGCCTCTCGCAATGTGCATTAGAAACTGCAACAAATTAGAGCCCACCTCATTTCCTAGCTGGAGGACGTCCTGCATCATCTAGCGCTTTCCTCCCCAGCCTGTCCCTGGCCTGCCCCTTTCATTCATTGGACTTCAGATCTCTCAATCATAGACGCTCAAAATCAAATGTGGAGAGCAAACAAGTCTGACTGTATGGAGCTGCAGTGACAAGTTTGCACAAAATGGTCTCCTAAGGGCAGGGGAGGACTGACAATTCATGGGGCCCCTGGGCAATAGGGGATCATGGGGCCCCTGTGTCCTTGCCCAAACTCAAAAAAGCCTATGAGAAAGGTACCAGGGGCATCTCATGGGGCCCCCTACTGACCCCGGGCCCTCGGCAGTGCCCGAGTTTCCAAATGGTCACTCCGCCCCTGCCTAAGGGGGGCAAGAGAGTGTGACCTTCTGTAATGTAAGAGGTCCAGGACTTAAGGTGAGAGCACATGTGGTGGAAGATAGATACATATAAAGTGTGGATTAATACTGGGGTGGATCATTGGGTCTATGCACTGATCAGCCATAACATTCTAACCACTGTTAAGTAAAGTTAAGTAACAAGGATTATCTGGTGACAATGGCATCTGAAAGGGAGTGAGACATAATAGGCAGCAAGTGAACATGTTGTCCCTGAAGTTGTGTTGAAAGCAGAAAAAAAAAAAATGTGCAAGTGTAAGGAATTGGGTGACTGTGAGGAGGGCCAAATTGTAATGTCTAGATGACTGGGAGACAGAGAGTATCTCCAAAACTGCAGCTCTTGTGGGATGTTCCTGGTCTGCAGTGGTCAGGACTAACCAAAAGTGGTCCAAGGAAGGAAAACTGATGAACCGGTGACAGGGTCATGGGCGGTTATGGTAGGCTGGTCCATATAGTCCAATCCAATAGAAGATCTACTGGAGCTCAAATTGCTGAAAAAAAGTTAATGCTGGTTCTGATCGAAAGGTGTCAGAACACACAAGTCCTGACAGTGGTCAGGGTGCCCATGCTGACCCGTGTCCACAGCCAAGCATCTACAATGGACACATGAGCATCAGAACCATCCAATCTGATCCATGGAAGCCCCACCTTACAGGACTTAAAGCGGAGCTCCACCCAAAAGGGGAAGTTCCGCTTTAAGGACTGCTCCCCCGATCTCCATCAAGGATTGACACCTTTGGGGAGCCGGTCCCCGAATTTGGCAGGTACCCGCTCCCACTTCTGGTGGGCCTAGGCGATCGGAAACGGAAGGTGTCCTCCCTCCCCATAGTCTTTTGGGACACGGGACAGGTCCCAGAAGACTACAGGACCATTCATGAAGTGCAGCGCTTCTCGCACATGCGCAGTGGGTACCCGGCTGTGAAGCCGCAAGCTATCACAGCCGGGTGCCCACAGTGAAGATTCCGGCCTCCTGGAATACAAGACGGCAAGTGAAACGGGCTGCGGGAGACACACCACGGGACCGAGGGACAGATAAGTGGCTGTTTTTTAAAAGTCAGCAGCTACCGTTTTTGTAGCTGCTGACTTATTTTTTGATAGGTCGAGTGGAACTCTGCTTTAAAGGATCTGCTACTGACGGCTTGGTGCCAGAGACCACAGCGTACCTTCAGAGCTCCATGCCTCAACAGGTTATGGTGGGTGGTCATAATGTTATGGCTGCTTGGTGTATGGCAGGGGCGGACTGACGATTTGGAAACTCGGGCACTGCCTGAGGGCCCGGGGTCAGTAGGGGGCCCCATGAGATGCCCCCGGTACCTTTTTCATAGGCTTTTATGAATTCGGGAAAGTACACAGGGGCCCCATGATCTCCTATTACCCGGGGGCCCCATGAGTTGTCAGTCTGCCCCTGGTGTATGGTGAAGATTCGCACAGAAGATTTTTCAACTGTATAATGAGCAAATCGGTCGTTTACCGTTTATGGGTGGACTTTGTACAGCAGTTTTCAGCGGATATGCTATGCAGTGATTGATTGCAGTTTTTCATGGATTGGGGATTTGTCAGTAATAGTGGTGTATTTTTTTTTTCTAATGGCACTAGTATAACATTTTGATGAGAATATCTCCCATATACACATGATCTAATCTTTATATTTAATCCATTTGTTTTGAGATTTGAGATGTTGCATTTTTTATAGTTTCATTAAATGTTCTCTATGGAGTCATTTACAGCGTTGTACACCCTGCATTCTTTCCACAACCCAAAAAACAAACATTTTGCTAGGATTTGCGTTTTATCCGAGTGCTTCTTGCATGACACTCAACAGTTAAAGGGGGTTTATGTATAAAAGATTCATTGTGTGGAGAACAAAACGGAGGAGAAAATTACCATACAGGCGTACCTCGGTTTACAAACTCCTTGGTAAACAATTTTCAGTTTACAAATGAAAATCCATTGAAAATAATGGCTCGGTTTACAAATTTTTTTTTTCGCAATACGAACGGATTAATTGGTTTTCAATTTTTTTTTGTAGTCATGTCCCTGTACAGTACTATGCCCTTAAAGTGCACTTTATAAAGAGCTTTCAACAGATAAGACTTGACTTTCTGACCTCCGGAACGGATCAATTGGTTTTCAATGCATTTATGAATTTTTAAATAATGTCCCTGTACAGTTTTTATGCCTTTAAAGTGCACTTTATAAAGCTTTTTGAACAGATAAAAAGACTTTTTTCTGACCTCCGGAACGGATTAATTGGTATTCAATGCATTCCTATGGGAAACTGCTTTTTGGTTTACAAATTTTTCGCAATTAGAAAAATCCCGCAGAACGAATTAAATTCGTAAACCAAGGTATGCCTGTACTTCCTCTATTACGGGATTCCTATATCCTACAAAAATAAATTTATATATATATATATATATATATATATATATATTTTTTTTTTTTTATATTAAAGTTTTGTGGCCATTAGATGGTGCTGATCATATAGGAATTGTACACAATAGAGGAGGTAATTCAATGCTCGCCCTGATTGTCACGTCTGCACAACCATGATTTTATGTATTATTTATTTCAGGTACTTATATAGTGCTATCAATTTCCGCAGCGCTTTACATATCTATTGTACATTCACATCCGTCCCTAACAGGGGCGCACTGACAACTCATGGGGCCCCCGGGCAATAGGGGATCATGGGGCCCCTGTGTCCTTGCCCAAACTCAAAAAAGCCTATGAAAACGGTACCAAGGGCATCTCATGGGGCCCCCTACTGACCCCGGGCCCTCGGGCAGTGCCCGAGTTTCCAAATGGTCAGTCTGCCCCTGGTCCCTAACCCTCAAGGGGCGTACAATCTAAGGTCCCTAACTCACATTCATACATACACATACTAGGGACAATTTAGACAGGATCCAATTAACCTACCAGCATGTCTTTGGAGTGTGGGAGGAAACCGGAGCACCTGGAGGAAACCCACGCAAGCACAGGGAGAACATGCAAACTCCATGCAGGAGGTGCCATTGGTCGGGAATCGAACCCATGACCCATTTACTGCAAGGCAGACGTGCTAACCACTAAGCCGCTGTGCCGCCCATGATATGTATAGTCCCCAAAGTGTCATTCCAGCCAATAAATAAACCCTCCTTTGTGTTGTTGCCACAAAATATACAAATATGTTACGGTTTTGTTTTAATTTTTTTTTTCCTTTTACTAGCCTTACATTATATGCAGGGTGGATAAAAATCAATGTTTTAAAAAAAAAAAAAAAAAAAAAAAAAAAAAAAAAAATCGGATTTTTTTTTATTTAAATAGAATTTTTTTTAAATAAAATGCTTGAGGAAAATATATTACCATCCAAAGGTTATTCCATCATGAAATAAAGATTAGTTTTTTAATTATGTAGAATAAGGCTGTATATGTTTAATTTTTTTGGTAAATAAATTCCATGAATCCATTCACAATGTCATGCTCTTCCAGAGGTTTTTGTAAGATTATTGGGCAGTTTCTCTGCCTACAAGATATTATCACAGATGTTGGTTTACTTTTGCAGTTCTCAAAACTGAATTTGACTCAGCGGAGATCACATGCCTCTTCTTCACAGCAAAAATGTTATACCGTATATGCCGGCGTATAAGACGACTTTTTTGCCCTTAAAAACATGCCTCCAAGTGGGGGGGTCGTCTTATACGCCGGGTGCACTTCAGTTGGGATAAACATAGCTGCCATAGTGGCCTCCCGATGCCCGCCCACCTCATTCTACATACCAGCCGCGGCGGGTCATCAGTGTGGCTGCGGCGAGCATCAGCAGCGATACAGGGGTGCCAGCCTTTTCGGCGTGACTGGCCCGTTCTGCTCGGCGGGAAGCAGCGGCACTCCGGCCCGCCCCTTGTCTACTCAGAGCTCGCGCATGCGGACTTGCGCACTAGTGCCAATTACAGGGAGATGCAGGGACATGGAGACAGGGAGGGCAGACAGGGAGCAGGGACCAATCCAATCAGGCTTTGTATACAGCCAACCACAGTACTGCACCATTGTACAGTACAATACAGCATAGAAAATGTCCAGCAGTCAAAGCCCTATCAACCCTATCATGGCACCAGCAAAAAGAAAGAGGGGGTAGTCTTATACGGCGAGTATATAACAAACTCTATATTTTGAGTGGAAATGTTGGGGGTCGTCTTATACGCCGGCAAATACGGTAACATGAACAGAGTTAAGAAAAAGACCTTCATCCTAACTTCTACAAACCTATGAATACAGAATCAACCCCTTCACTGCTAAGTTTCAAGAAGTTCAGTGAATAGAATAGAAACAATATTTTTCTGATTGTTTGGAGTGGAATAGATCTGCACAAGAAGAAAGTGAAACTAAGTGTGAGGAGGAAGGGGCTGACAGTCTAAGTTTCTTAAAATATATATATTTTGTTTAGCCAAATTAGTTACCAAACATGGATGTTGAAGCAAATCACATATGCTGGAATGTTATTGTTTCAGATGAATAAATCTATTTAAATTGTTATTATTAAGGTGATGATTATTTTTCTCCTTCCTAAGTACAACAGAAAAGTTGTCCAAATATGAATGATTAACCTATTAAACTGGGGATAAAAAAACTAATATGAAAAGTTGTTATTCTAAAAATCTTCATCTACTTGTATATTAAAGTTATACCAGCAAGAATTAGTCTTTATGTAGAAAACTAGGATTTAAATCAAGCCTTACTGACTAGTGATTTAAATCGTGATTTAAATCAGTTTGATTTAAATCAAATCCACCCTGATTATATGAATGCATTCAGCTGAATAAGACCATATTTCCTGTGCTGGGCTGACAATGTGATTCAGCCACTAGGCAAAATCCCCACAGCTTTGTGGCACCTGGAAGCAGTCTAGCATGCATGCACAGTTAGCCCTGGTTCACACGGTCTTGAGGGATGCGTTTTGTGCGGGCATGAGAGCTCATTCATTTGATGGATTCCCATGCCCTGTGGACACGGAGGGAAGGAGTCCTCAGTTCCCAGCACGGTTGCGTTTTCCAGTGCGTGCGCCGTGCCATTAGAACTAATGGCACCCGCCCGCGGGTCCGCATTCCTCTGTGCGGGTGGTACAGCTGCACGGATTTTCGTTCGGATCCGCAGCGGCACCACCCGCACAGATGTGAACCAAGCCTTAGTCCTCATGCACACTGGACGTTTTTATGGCGGCTGTTTTTGGCGGGTTTTTTTCCTACAGCCAATAAACCCCCCAGCATGTTCTCCTATGTGTCCATGCACCCAGACTGTAATCAGCTTTTTTTTGGCAGGGGCGTTTTATTTGGCTGGAGAAAACCCAGGACTAGTGGGTTTCTAAAGGAATTTATTTTTAGCTGTAAAAACGCTCTAACGCAGCAAAACAGCATTTTTAGATTTTGTGAGAAAAAAAAAAAAGCCACTAAACTAATACAAAACCGCTAAAAAAAAAAACCTCACTGTTTTAACGTGACTTTACACAGTTAACGTGATAAGCGTTATAAAACCGCCCCGTGTGCATGGAGCCTTAGCGTGACTGGCAGCTCACATGCAGTTAGTGACGTAGGCTTTGACCTGTGCATAGACTCCCTCTAGTGCACTGTTAGTATGACTGGCAGCTCCCTCTAGTACAGTGGTTCTCAACCTGTGGGTCGTGACCCCTTTGGGGTTCGAACGACCCTTCCACAGGGGTCATCTAAGACTATTGGAAAACACATATTTCCGATGTGTAAAGAGCAGCTACTGTGTTGGAAGCAGCTACTGTGTTGAAAGCAGCTACTGTGTTGAAAGCAGCTACTGTGTTGAAAGCAGCTACTGTGTTGAAAGCAGCTACTGTGTTGAAAGCAGCTACTGTGTTGAAAGCAGCTACTGTGTTGAAAGCAGCTACTGTGTTGAAAGCAGCTACTGTGTTGAAAGCAGCTACTGTGTTGAAAGCAGCTACTGTGTTGAAAGCAGCTACTGTGTTGAAAGCAGCTACTGTGTTGAAAGCAGCTACTGTGTTGAAAGCAGCTACTGTGTTGAAAGCAGCTACTGTGTTGAAAGCAGCTACTGTGTTGAAAGCAGCTACTGTGTTGAAAGCAGCTACTGGGTTGAAAGCAGCTACTGGGTTGAAAGCAGCTACTGTGTTGAAAGCAGCTACTGTGTTAAAAGCAGCAGTATTGAAGGTAAAATGACACTCATGAATTATAATTACTGGATAAATAATTTTATGGTTGGGGGGTCACCACAACATGAGGAACTGTATGAAAGGGTCACGGCATTAGGAAGGTTGGGAACCACTGCTCTAGTAGGTATGTGGGGTGATGGTTTCATAAGCTCTGAGAGCGGCACAGTGGCTTAGTGGTTAGCACGTCTGCCTTGCAGTAAATGGGTCATGGGTTCGATTCCCAACCATGGCGCCTCCTGCCTGGAGTTTGCATGTTCTCCCTGTGTTTGCGTGGGTTTCCTCCAGGTGCTCCGGTTTCCTCCCACACTCCAAAGATATGCTGGTAGGTTAAATGGATCCTGTCTAAATTGGCCCTAGTATGTGTATGTATGAATGTAAGTTAGGGACCTTAGATTGTACGCCCCTTGAGGGTTAGGGAATGTGTAAAGCGCTGCGTAAATTGACAGCGGTATATAAGTACCATAAATAAATAAATCTAGTGCACATGTGCAGTTATTGCATCAGTCTCCAGGATGTGTTGGCTCCCTCTACTGACAGGTTTAGGCTCCCACTACTGCATGTCTGCTTTCTGTCCTCCTTTAGTGCACAAGCATCAGTCCCCTTGCAAATCTCTGCCCACCACTGGAAGAGAAAAAGGACCATCATGGAGGTTTAGCGGTCACATGATTGCAGAGAAAAAAGTAAAAAATGCCAAACACTTTTTTTTTATTAGTGTTTGGCATTTTTTACTTTTCTTTTTTTAATTCTCTCTTTGCAATCATGTGACCGCTAAACCTCCATGATGGTCCTTTTTCTCTTCCGGTGATGGGCAGAGATTTGCAAGGGGACTGATGCTTGTGCACTAAAGGAGGACAGAAAGCAGAAATACTACTTCTCCTAGGTTTGATCCGCTGAGATTTAAAGCAGACGTTTCGGCAATATCCAATCAATGGCTCAAGTGGTCTCTATATTATATGTTCACTATCTGCTGTTTAATTTAAAAATAAAAAAAAAAAAAGTAAAAAATGCCAAACACTAATAAAAAAAAAAAAAAAAAAAGTGGTTTGCATTTTTTACTTTTTTTTTTTTTTTTAAATTAAACAGCAGATAGTGAACATATAATATAGAGACCACTTGAGCCATTGATTGGATATTGCTGAAACGTCTGCTTTAAATCTCAGCGGATCAAACCTAGGAGAAGTAGTATGTGTCTCTCATCTTATCTCTCAGATTGGTCTTCACTGAAGTCCGTACAAAGTCCATATCTATGCTTCAGAATAAGGACTTCAGCCTCAGAGCAAAGGGCAAGTTCTCCCCATAAGAAGCACAGGACACCATGTGAGAGGGCTGATGGACATGGAGCACAATCCAAGGACAATGTGCTACAATCAGTCCGATCTCATAGTAGATCTCAGATGACCATTCTCCAGACTACGTCTATCGGTGACCACCATGAAAGGCACCCTGGGCTCAATTCGTTTACTTATGGAAAGTAGACTTCAGGGGCGGACTGACAACTCATGGGGCCCCCGGGCAATAGGGGATCGTGGGGCCCCCGGGCAATAGGGGATCATGGGGCCCCTGTGTCCTTGCCCAAACTCAAAAAAGCCTATGAAATAGGTACCAGGGGCATCTCATGGGGCCCCCTACTGACCCCGGGCCCTCGGGCAGTGCCCGAGTTTCCAAATGGTCAGTCCGCCCCTGGTAGACTTTCATCCTAAACTGCTGACACTGACCTGCCTCCTCCTCTCCCTCTCTCACAACTGGGACAGAAAAAGATAACAATTTTTTTTTTTTAATTTTAAAGGGTAACTGCACTTTCATGGAAACAATAGCAGCAAAAAAATAAATAAAAAAAAAGTATATTTTATATATATTGCCATTTTGTTTCCATGAAAGTGCAGTTATCCTTTAAAATTAAAGAAAATAAATTTATGCAGATCTGTTCCTTGCCAGCAGAGGTTATATGCATGTAACTTCAGCTGGCAAGGAACAGATCTGCATGTAACTTCAGCTGGCAAGGAACAGATCTGTATATAACTTCCGCCGGCAAGGAACAGATCTGCATGTAACTTTTGCCGGCAAGGAACAGATCTGTATATAACTTCCGCCGGCAAGGAACAGATCTGCATGTAACTTTTGCCGGCAAGGAACAGATCTGCATGTAACTTCCGCCGGCAAGGAACAGATCTGCATGTAACTTCCGCCGGCAAGGAACAGATCTGCATACAACTTCAGCTGGCAAGGAACAGATCTGCATGTAACTTCCGCTGGCAAGGAACAGATCTGCATGTAACTTCCGCCGGCAAGGAACAGATCTGCATGTAACTTCCGCCGGCAAGGAACAGATCTGCATGTAACTTCCGCCGGCAAGGAACAGATCTGCATATAACTTCAGCTGGCAAGGAACAGATCTGCATGTAACTTCAGCTGGCAAGGAACAGATCTGCATGTAACTTCCGCTGGCAAGGAACAGATCTGCATATAACTTCCGCCGGCAAGGAACAGATCTGCATACAACTTCCGCCGGCAAGGAACAGATCTGCATATAACTTCCGCTGGCAAGGAACAGATCTGCATATAACTTCCGCTGGCAAGGAACAGATCTGCATATAACTTCCGCTGGCAAGGAACAGATCTGCATATAACTTCCGCTGGCAAGGAACAGATCTGCATATAACTTCCGCCGGCAAGGAACAGATCTGCATGTAACTTCCGCTGCGTTTATCTCTGAAAGTACAGATGGCTCGGAAATGAAGCATCCTCTGTTTTCCGGCTGCCATCTATTGCATTGTACTCAGGTCTGTGGGCTACATACCCCCCTACCACCTTTTTATAGAGGCAAGGAGAGAGTGAGGGGTTCTGTAGTCCTGGCACTCTGTTCTTGGGTGACAACACTGCTCCTAAATTGATACTGTACATTTAGCGTTGTCACCCTAAGACAAAGTATCTTACTGGCAGGATCAGCAGGTGAAAAGGAAAAAAAGATTGAAAAAGGAAAACTAAGGCAGCCATCACATCCAAGGACTGGCAAGCTGCAATATATTACATTTTTGTTGGGTTTACGGATTTATTCAACACCGTTTTTTTTTTCATATAAATGGCAGGCACACTGAACTTACCATGGTATGGGGAGACACCACGGTTCAGAAACTTGAGGAACTCCCTGGCTGCCAACAGCGATGCTTCTCGTGTGCCCTTCATGGCTGCCTGCTGCAAAATAAGGGAAGGTCACTATTAGGTGTTTTAAATGACACAAATCAATAGATGGCATATGTATGCTTACTGCAGGTAAGGAGAAAAAAAACAAAACCAAAACAGATTTTTAAGGGGTGTGCTTATAAAAAAAAAGCTACAGAGCTATTCATCCCTTATAATTACATGTACATTCGTTCTGTGTGAATGGGGGGGGGGGTCTAACTGAATTGTTAGGGTATTTTCTCTACAGAGAGAATCAGGAAAATACTACAATATGGCCACTAGATGGAGCCAACGATAAGAAATAAGTATTTATTTACTATGATTCTCAGCTCCATCTAGTGGCCAAGAAACGCCATTTCCCTGATTCAGGTCACATGTTCTTTATACAGAATAGCATGAATCAGGAAAATACTAAATTATGGCCACTAGATAGAGCTAATGATAAGAAGTGGGGGGGGGGGGTAGCACAGTGGCTAAGTGGTTAGCACTTCCATCTGGCAGCCCTAGGGTCATTGGTTCGAATCCCAACAGCAGCACCACTCGCATGGCATTTGCATGTTGTCCCTGTGCCTGCGTGGGTTTCCTCCCGAACTCTAAAGACATGCTGGTAGGTTAATTGGCTCCTGTCTAAACTGGCCCTAGGATCTGTATGTATGAATGTGAGTTAGGGACCTTAGATTGTACGTCCCTTGAGGGTTAGGGACTGATGTGAAAAAAACAAACAAAAAAAACGATTATTATATATATATATATATAAAATTTTCACATCAGTCCCTAACCCTATATATATATATCTCCTATGGGACACATTCACATCTCCGTATTTTCACCCGCTGCGTTTTTTGGAAAGGGTCAGGGACTTTTTTTTTTTTTTTTAAACACAAAATGTTGCATTTTTGGCTCTATAGACTTCAATGGAGACTGCAGAAAAGCATGTAGTGCATTTTTGATGCGTTTTATTCTGCCCAGCAACAAATTGAAAGACAAAAAAAAAGTAAAAAAAAAAAAAAAAAAAGAAAAGCAAAACGCATCATAAAACGCACTACGCACTGCAAAAACTGATCAAATGCAAACTGCATAGGTGTAAACCTAGCCTAACAAAAAAACTTTTTACTAGCGCCATCTAGTGGCCATGAAGCGTTATTTTCCTGATTCACTATTCTGTATGAAAAACATTCGACCTAGACAGAAAATAGCCCGATAACATTCATGTTTCCCTCTATTAAAGGATGAATAGCTCTGCCAGGTTTTTTTTTTTAGAAATACAGCCTTGGATAATCAGAGGTCATTAGTTCAAAATGTGCGCTGCGTGAAGCAAGGTGTCACGTGTCCCCGGACACAACACCGGGTTTTCTACAAGCTGAAAGGTATTATCTCCTTCTGGTACATGCTGTTACTTTGTGTAATCCAGCCAAAGTGCAGGATCATATTAAAGGAGGAATACGGAGAGTCCTACAAATGCCATATGGGGGGATGGATGGACGGGCGGATAGACGGGCGGGCGGATGGATGGGTGGGCGGGCGGACGGATGGATGGACGGGCGGATGGACGGATTGATGGACGGGCGGATGGACGGATTGATGGACGGGCGGATGGACGGATTGATGGACGGGCGGATGGACGGATTGATGGACGGGCGGATGGACGGATTGATGGACGGGCGGATGGACGGACGGGCGGATGGATGGGCGGGCGGATGGATGGGCGGGCGGATGGATGGGCGGGCGGATGGATGGGCGGGCGCATGGACGGGCGGGCGCATGGACGGGCGGGCGCATGGACGGGCGGATGGATGGAACGGATGGGCGGATGGATGGACGTGCACACTTCAGCCTAGGCAGCGCCTGATCATTTATCTCGCCATATCTGACCGCACTGCTGAATCTTTAGGAAGGTGACCAGTCTTTACCTCCTCCCAGAGAGGTGCCCGAGGACCCGTCTAGGCTCCTGTGTGCTTTACATGCATTTTCACGCCTGTAGCATTGTGCTGTAAACACGTTAAATCTGACCTCGCAGCTCCTCTCCTGGACTGAAATGGCTTCCTCTGATCTCACTGCACACTGCGAGCTTCTCACAATGTGCATTAGAAGCTGCAAGTCAACTTCCTGGCTGGAAGACGTCCAAAATTATCTAGTTCTTTCCTCCACAACCTGTGTTCTTTCGATCCTTGAGGCTCAGCATCACATGTGGGCATGACCTAGGGTGGTATGCATGCAAATACAGCCTGCCTAGGAATGCCAATTCCTCCAGACCGACATCCACCCATCAAGACATTTTGATATTTGCCTAAAGTGTTACTAAACCCCGGACCCCGCGTTCGCTACGCCCGGGCTCCCCGGACCCCGCGTTCACTACGCCCGGTCTCCCCGGACCCCGCATGACCCCTGACCCTCTGCCTGGACAGTGCTGATTGGCCCTGTGCTGATCACATACACCCTCCCAAAGAAAATAAAAACCTTAATACTCACTTAACTGAGCATGTGCTGAGTGACTCCTAGAGCTCTGTACTATCAGCAGATGGATTGGGGACAGTAGAAGGAGAGGATCAGAGAAGACAGGATCAAACAGCCTTTTTAAAGAATGCAGAGGATTAGCCCCTTAGGTTCCACAGTGAGTATAACAAGCATGCTTTACTTCATCTACAAACTGATTGTACTGTTGTGGGTTTAGTAACACCAACTCCTTCCAGGAGCCAGTCCACTGCTTGCATCAGGGCTTTAGGCTCCTGAGAGGAGTATAATGAGGCAGGGGGCTTGCAATGTTTTCAGGACGTTATGTACAGAACCTTGCCAGCCATGATCTACCTGCATTACATAGAGAAGCACAGAGAACCAGTGATGACCTCACTGAGATTAAAATAAAGGTATGTAAAGGAAGCAGACAGACGGACACGCACAAAACGGGACAGACACACGCACGCACGCAAGACGGGACAGACACACACACACGCACGCACGACGGGACAGACACGCACGCAAGACGGGACAGACACACGCACGCAAGACGGGACAGACACACGCACGCACGCACACAAGACGGGACAGACACACGCACGCACACAAGACGGGACAGACACACGCACACACACAAGACGGGACAGACACACGCACACACACAAGACGGGACAGACACACGCACACACACAAGACGGGACAGACACACACGCACACACACAAGACGGGACAGACACACACGCACACACACAAGACGGGACAGACACACGCACACACACAAGACGGGACAGACACACGCACACACACAAGACGGGACAGACACACGCACACACACAAGACGGGACAGACACACGCACACACACACGCCGGGACAGACACACGCACACACAAGACGGGACAGACACACGCACACACAAGACGGGACAGACACACGCACAACAGAATAAATCACTGCTTGCCTGGCTTTCAATGAGATTCGAAAGCCTACAGAACCTCACCCTCTACTTTAAGAGAAGGGAGGGGCAGGTTTCTGTAGTCCTGTGCTAGGGTGACAACACTGCTTCATTGTAGATACAGGGCAGTGAGTGATGTTGTCACCTTAAGACAAAAAGTGTGATATTGGCAGGATCACCAGGTGAAAATAAAAGTTAAAAAAACAAAATAAAAAAAATAAAAAGAAGCCAACACCTCCAAGCACTTGCAATATCTCCTAGATTGTAAGCTCCCAGGATCAGGGCCCTCCTATCCCTCTTGTATTGAACTGTATTGTTACTGTATTGTCTCCCGTTATATTGTAAAGCGCTGAGCAAACTGTTGGCGCTATATAAATCCTGTATAATAATAATAATAATAATAATATAAATCCTGTGTAATAATAATAATAATAATAATATAAATCCTGTATAATAATAATAATATAAATCCTGTATAATAATAATAATATAAATCCTGTATAATAATAATAATCCTGTATAATAATAATAACACAAAATCCTGTATAATAATAATAACACAAAATCCTGTATAATAATAATAATACAAAATCCTGTATAATAATAATAATAATAATATAAATCCTGTATAATAATAATATAAATCCTGTATAATAATAATAATATAAATCCTGTATAATAATAATAATCCTGTATAATAATAATAACACAAAATCCTGTATAATAATAATAATACAAAATCCTGTATAATAATAATAATAATAATATAAATCCTGTATAATAATAATATAAATCCTGTATAATAATAATAATAATAATAATAATAATAATATAAATCCTGTATAATAATAATAATATAAATCCTGTATAATAATAATAATAATAATATAAATCCTGTATAATAATAATAATAATACAAAATCCTGTATAATAATAATAATATAAATCCTGTATAATAATAATATAAATCCTGTATAATAATAATAATAATAATAATAATATAAATCCTGTATAATAATAATAATATAAATCCTGTATAATAATAATAATAATAATATAAATCCTGTATAATAATAATAATATAAATCCTGTATAATAATAATAATAATAATATAAATCCTGTATAATAATAATAATATAAATCCTGTATAATAATAATAATAATAATATAAATCCTGTATAATAATAATATAAATCCTGTATAATAATAATAATATAAATCCTGTATAATAATAATAATAATAATATAAATCCTGTATAATAATAATATAAATCCTGTATAATAATAATAATAATAATATAAATCCTGTATAATAATAATAATAATAATAATATAAATCCTGTATAATAATAATATAAATCCTGTATAATAATAATAATATAAATCCTGTATAATAATAATAATAATAATATAAATCCTGTATAATAATAATATAAATCCTGTATAATAATAATAATAATAATATAAATCCTGTATAATAATAATAATAATATAAATCCTGTATAATAATAATAATATAAATCCTGTATAATAATAATATAAATCCTGTATAATAATAATAATAATATAAATCCTGTATAATAATAATAATATAAATCCTGTATAATAATAATAATATAAATCCTGTATAATAATAATAATACTAATATATAAATCATGTATAATAATAATATTTAATGACATTGTTCGTAGGTTTAGTTTCAGTTCACACTATTGCTACCTGAAAGTCATGCGACTTGGCCAGGAACTACTTTGAAGCAACTTTCAGGGAATGTCTGGGTAATCTTCCTGTAATGTCGGATCAAAACACATCAACATAGAGGAGGATCCGACTTGGAGGCAACTTCCACTAAAGTCTATGGGCTGAAGTCAGAGAGAAGTCGCCTTGAAGTAGTCCAGGAACCTTTTCTAAACTCGGAGCGACTTCAGTAGTGCGGATTCTGATCGCTCCCACTGACTAACATGGGATTTCGCACGTCCTGCGACTTTGGGTCTCACCAGTCAGATCCCAAGTTGCAGAAGTGTGAACTGAGCCTTACACCCCGGTCACATCAAACCCGACTTCAAATCTTTCAAATCCTGCGACGTACAATGAATTTGCACGACATCCAACACAGAAGTCTATGCAAAAAAAAAAAAATATGATATCACACCAAAAGTAGTGCATGTACGACTTTAGAAATTGGTGCAGCTCCGACCATGTTGGAACCGCACCAATACGGCCGCTGTAGTCGCAATAGGGTGCGACTTGGCATGCGATTTGCAAATCGCATGCCTTTTCGCATCCAGTGTGACCCGGGACTTAGGCTGGCCACACACTATACAATTCTCTGTCCAATTTCCTATAGAAATACCTTCAACTACGTACTGCAAGAGCCCGCCTCATTGGATACAACTGAAAGTGTTGTTAGGTTTGACCTATTATATGGTTTTTGGTCAATCTAAACCAAAAATCTCAAGAAAAATTGTATAATGTATGGCCAGCCTTAGAGACACTTTAATAAGTCACATCCACATACAATGTATCCAATCTAGCAATCACAGAGCTGAGCTACTCCCGCTGCAGGTCAGAGAGGGAACTCCTCGCCCCGGCTGCGGGTCAGAGAGGGAACTCCTCGCCCCGGCTGCGGGTCAGAGAGGGAACTCCTCGCCCCGGCTGCGGGTCAGAGAGGGAACTCCTCGCCCCGGCTGCGGGTCAGAGAGGGAACTCCTCGCCCCGGCTGCGGGTCAGAGAGGGAACTCCTCGACCCGGCTGCGGGTCAGAGAGGGAACTCCTCGACCCGGCTGAGGGTCAGAGAGGGAACTCCTCGCTCCGGCTGAGGGTCAGAGAGGGAACTCCTCGCCCCGGCTGCGGGTCAGAGAGGGAACTCCTCGCCCCGGCTGCGGGTCAGAGAGGGAACTCCTCGCCCCGGCTGCGGGTCAGAGAGGGAACTCCTCGCCCCGGCTGCGGGTCAGAGAGTGAACTCCTCGCCCCGGCTGCGGGTCAGAGAGGGAACTCCTCGCCCCGGCTGCGGGTCAGAGAGGGAACTCCTCGCCCCGGCTGCGGGTCAGAGAGGGAACTCCTCGCCCCGGCTGCGGGTCAGAGAGGGAACTCCTTGCCCCGGCTGATAATCTGTAACATTGGGGGGGAGATTTACAAAGACCACACGTTGCAGCTCTGCACAGAAACCAATCAGCTTCCAGGTTTTACAGTCAAAGCCTAACTGAACAAGCTGAAGTTAGAAGCTGATTGGCTGTCAGGCACAGCTGCACCAGATCCTGAGAACTCCAGTTTTAGTAAATCTCCCCCACAGGGATTTCTATGGAGGCAGCTGTCAGGAAGGGGTTAAACCTCCCCAGCCAGGCGGCTCAGTGTCGTACGTCGCTCCAGCCTATGTCAGCGATGTCAGGGAAGCTTCTCCTACCTGGTGTCACTCACCTGCATAGCTGTGCTGTAATAAAGTGATGTGTGCGGGGCAACGGGCACTTCCTACAGACTCAGCCAGGATCATTGTCTGCGCTACTACAACTCACAGCCTGCTACGGCGGGGACCCCTAGAGGAGGGGAGGTGGTACTGCATCCATCTACAAACCGAAAGTCAGCGCTTCCCTGCAGTGTTCACATATCATGTCATCCATCAGAGCAGCGCGGAGTGACGGGATACAGGGGCCTTACATGTGCTGCTGGGGATCAGCAAAGGGCCACACATAATATACAGGGAATGTAATGCTATAGACAGGGGGGGGACTGACCATTTGGAAACTGGGGCACTGCCCGAGGGGTCAGTAGGGGGCCCTACAGGGACGGACTCACCATTTGGAAACTTGGGCACTGCCCCAGGGCCCGGGGTCAGTAGGGGGCCCCATGAGATGCCCCTGGTACCTTTGTCATAGGGTTTTTTGAGTTTGGGCAAGGACACAGGGGCCCCATGATCCCCTATTGCCCCATGAGTTGCCAGTCCGCCCCTGGCTATAGACAGCTGTCAGCCGTGATACAGGAGATGGTCAGAGACTGCGGACATGATACAGGAGATGGTCAGAGACTGCGGACACGATACAGGAGATGGTCAGAGACTGTGGACATGATACAGGAGATGGTCAGAGACTGCGGACATGATACAGGAGATGGTCAGAGACTGCGGACGTGATAGAGGAGATGGTCAGAGACTGCGGACGTGATAGAGGAGATGGTCAGAGACTGCGGACGTGATGCAGGAGATGGCCAGAGACTGCGGACATAGCACAGGAGATGACCAGAGACTGCGGACATAGGACAGAAGATGACCAGAAACTGCGGACATAGTACAGGAGATGGTCAGAGACTGCAGACATAGCAGAGGAGATGGTCAGAGACTGCGGACATAGCACAGGAGATGACCAGAGACTGCGGACATACTACAGGAGATGGTCAGAGACTGCGGACATAGCACAGGAGATGACCAGAGACTGCGGACATACTACAGGAGATGGTCAGAGACTGCGGACATACTACAGGAGATGATCAGAGACTGCGGACATACTACAGTAGATGGTCAGAGACTGCGGACATACTACAGTAGATGGTCAGAGACTGCAGACATGATACAGGAGATGGTCAAAGACTGCAGACATGATAACAGAGATGGTCAGAGACTGCAGACATGATACAGGAAATGGTCAGAGACTGCAAACATGATACAAGAGATGGCCAGAAACTGCAGACATGGAACAGGAGATGGTCAGAGACTGCAGACATGATAACAGAGATGGTCAGAGACTGCAGACATGATAACAGAGATGGTCAGAGACTTCAGACATGATACAGGAGGTGGTCAGAAACTGCAGACATGATACAAGACATGGTCAGAGACTGCAGACATGATACAGGATATGGTCAGAGACTGCACACATTATACAGGAGATGGCCAGAAATTGCAGACATGGAAAAGGAGATGGTCAGAGACTGCAGACATACTACAGGAGATGGTCAGAGACTGCAGACATGATACAGGAGATTGTCAGAGACTGCAGACATGATGCAGGAGATGTCCTCAAACTGCAGACATGGAACAGGAGATGGTCAGAGACTGCAGACATGATACAAGAGATAGTCAGAGACTTCAGACATGATAACAGAGATGGTCAGAGACTGCAGACATGAAACAGGAAATGGTCAGAGACTGCAGACATGATACAGGAGATGGTCAGAGACTGCAGACATGATACAGGAGCTAGTCAGAGACTGCAGACATGATACAGGAGATGGTCAGAGACTGCAGAAATGGAACAGTAGATGACCAGAGACTTCAGACATGATACAAGAGATAGTCAGAGACTGCAGACATGATACAAGAGATGGTCAGAGACTGCAGACATAATACAAGAGATGATCAGAGACTGCAGACATGGAACAGGAGGTGGTCAGAGACTGCAGACATGATATAGGAGTTGTTGTAAACTTAGGACATACTTCAAGAGATGATCATAAACTAGAAACATGTTACATGAGACTGCCAAAGCTCACTATTGTAGCCTGTAGGTGGGTCTTGTAGCTGAGAGATCACACACAGTCCATAAGGTTGTATCATTTCTTGTATACTAAGGTATAATTAACAGACGTAAGTACAATTACTGGTGCAGATGCCAGCATTCGAGTAACACACTGCGACTGTCCATAGAGCTGTCATAGAAGAGTCATTAATGTTGCAGCGATAATACACTCAGTCAGGCACAGCACTGCAGCAGCAGGTTACTCGGCAATGCACAGTCTAGCATTGTTATCTCAGTAATGGCTCAGTATTGCAGTACATATATTTCTTCTGGAGGGGGGACAGATAGTGACTTAGACCTGGTTCACAGCAATTCTGTGCGGGAAATTCTGCGAATCCTGTGTGTTTCCGCATTGCATGTTCATGCGATCTGGTGCGGGTGTCAATGATAACTTAATGACACCCCAAAACATCGCAAAATGAGATGCGATTGCCACAAATCTCATCACATGGGTAAAAAAAGGGTCCTGCACCTTTTTGGTGTGGATGTGATGCGATTTGAATCATACATAATGTATGGCTCAGATCATGCCGCACAGACATTTGCATGTAATTCACCCAAGAATGCGGTGCGATTCCTGTGCGAATTACATGCAGTGTCCGGTGCCGCATAGCGTGAACACGAGCTTAAAGTGGCTGTAAACCCTTCCATATCCTCAGTGAAGTGAATGGCCTCAGGTGATACACAGAGATGAAACAAATCTTCCTACATAAGTTGTACCTGTTTATCTACGGTGCTCTGTCCCCTACATCCATTCAAAGTGCAGAATTTACACAGGATCTCTCAGCTCTGAAAAGCAGGGGGCAGGGAGCTGAGGTTACATCAGCAAGTTGAGAGCTGATTGGAAGGAAGGGACGCACCCCCCTTCACACAGCACACAGGAACAGAGCTGAGGCTGTCAATCTGCTAGAGATCCCTCCCTTGTCACCATTTTTCTCTTGGTGTCAGGAAAACGTTTCAGAAGTGACTCATGCTAATATCAGAGGAATGAAGCAGCAGACAGAAATGACACTTAGTGCTCTGGACTGAGACAAGTACACACTATAGAGGGACATGCTTTGTTCATAGTTCATGTCTGAGGTTTACAACCACTTTAAGGCAGCAGCACTCTATTCCCCAAATGTCAGTCCTCCAAATACCAGAATGCCTGAAGAGAAATCAGATGTGTCCCCTCACTGTTACGTTCCCTCTCCTATCCACTTGCTCCAGACTAACCCAATGGTTCAGGTACCCCAATATATAGAGTACCATCAAATAAATGGCCACCAGAAGTTGCAGCATCCAATCAGACAGCTGCAGCCTTTGTGACACCCATGGAGTCTCTCAAAGATCCATTTTTCTATAGAGATTCCTCTCTGTCAGCACAATGCCACCTACTGGATGGAAGACAAAAAGCACCATCCTACAAGCCCTTTTGTGGCAGCACCCAGATATTGCAGAGTTCCCCTTTAAATTCTAACACTTCTGGCAGCCTCTGTTTGCAAAAGCAAGGTCACCAGATCACTTCCCCCCCTCCCTAATTTCCTGTGGAGTAATGTGTTCCAGCTTGTAGCTGGTATCCTTATCTGTAGCTGGAATTCAAGGCTATATACTGCACAGTTTAGAAAGCCTTTTGAATGTACAGAAAGTGAAAGAGGAAAAATATGCATTGTGACGTAATTGTTAATATGTATACTCTGTGAGATGTTTTTGAAGCCACTTAGCTTTGCAGACATGAGTCTGGCTAAGTCTCAACCAGCGCTGGTTAAATAAAAGGTTTGTTTTCCTCAAGGTCATGTCCGGAGTTTACCTGCTATCACCAACGTTGCCGCTACACTTTTACAAATCAGTTCTCCCACAAGTCATAGAGGAGCTTCGCCCCCCTTTGCTTTCCTTTCCTTCCCATCTTATCTGTTATGTGGGGTTATCTTAAGAAAGCATACCTGCCTGCCCAGTGAATCCAGCGTTGTCTTGTTGCCCCTCCTGCCACCCTGCTCCTGTGCCATCATCTTCCCTTCCTACATCATTAGAGTTTGGCTATCCCTTTCTTATAGCCGGCTGTGGGTCCCTACTCCTGCAGCCTCCGGGGATATGTCACCAGAATATCTCCGAAAAAATGTAGGAGAAGGACTTGTCTTTGGCCTAGGTAAGAATGGAGGCAGGGATGGGACGGAGTTAAAAAAAAAATATACAACTTTTGTACTGTGTATTAGGGGTTGCAGGGATCAAAAGTCTATTTTAGGAGAGAGGCAGTGGTGCCACTATGGGGGTATGGGGGGTGCGGACCGCACCTGGGTGACACCCGCCAGAGGGGTGCCATTCATAGGCATGCGCACAGGGTGTGCCGGTTGTGCTTGGGTACACCCTAGTCAGGGGCAGACTGACCATTTGGAAACTTGGGCATTGCCCGAGGGCCCGGGGTCAGTAGGGGGCCCCATGAGATGCCCCTGGTACCTTTTTCATAGGCTTTTTTGAGTTTGGGCAAGGATACAGGGGCCCCATGATCCCCTATTGCCTGGGGGCCCCATGAGTTGTCAGTCCGCCCCTGGTAGGGGGCCCCATGAGATGCCCCTGGTACCTTTTTCATAGGCTTTTTTGAGTTTGGGCAAGGACACAGGGGCCCCATGATCCCCTATTGCCCAGGGGCCCCATAAGTTGTCAGTCTGCCCCTGACCCTAGTCACCCTGCACCCAAGCATACCTCCCAATCTGGATTTGCCGGCACTTGGCTCTACTAATGTGCCAGGTAGGGGCGTATTAGAGCGGGCACTCTCTTCATTTTGTGGTTGACCGGGGCACTTCCTTGCATATGTTGATATTCTGGGGATTGGCAGAGTCCAGAGGTAATGATATGATTGGGCAGGACTGCGGCTGTGTCCGTCCGATGCTCTTGGGCTGAGTACTGCGGGAGTGGTTGGGTGAGACTGCAGGTCCTGCGATTTGGTGGAGTCTGGCGCTGGTTGTAATAGAGACATGCGGGATCAGTTGGAGGAGACTCAGGAATTGGCTGATGTCACTTTGGAGATCAAGTAAATCACAACCCCCATCCCCCTCCAGGGGAAACAACCCCCACATTCTCTGAGATCATATAACACACTGGTGATGTTTGCGGGGCGGGTGACACCATGTTTTACTGCACCGGGTGACACCAACCCTACAACGCCAATGGACAAAGAGTCCACTTTAAAATATTGTGAAAGAAATAAACCAGCCAGTTCAGACCAAAACACGGTGAGAGAAATCCACGTTCCGTGTGCATTTCCTGCACCATGTTTAAAGTGCAGAATTACTGCACATGTGCAGTAAGGTGAAGAGCATAAATTGTAGGGATGGAGACCATGAGTGGGTGATCCCTGCAAATTTTGAGGTGTACTCACTCAGATCCTCTCCTGTACCTCTTGCTGGTTGGCTCCATTCCCTGCCTTACAGGTGATCTTTGCTCAGGGGGCTAGTAAGTCCCAAGTTTTTCTCCTTTCCAGTTCCAGGCTCGCAGGCAGGCCCCATCCCACTAGGCCTCCTGGCAGCCTTCTTCTTCCAGCCTTACATCTTCCTCCAACTCTTTACACCTCTCCCATCACCACACTCCTGCAACTGAGCAGGCTCCAACACATTTAAGGGAGTCCCAGCCTCTTGCCAAGCCTCCTGGTTGAGGACTGACTGAGGTCCCTCAAGAGTGCAACCAATCACTCCTCAGACCCACTCACTGCCTCCAAGGCCCTTCTCCAAAAACCTCAGAACAGGGGGAAATTCCAGAGGGGCTGGCTTGCAGAGTCTCTCAGCCCTGACCACAATTCGACCCATCTGACTATCACACCTGAGTTGCTAACCATCTTCTGGCTAACCATTGGGATCTAGCTCCCCTTAGCTGAACTAGGAGGGTGCTACAAAAGCAAAGTGCCTTTGTGTATAGGCTTTTGTCAAACAAATTTTGCATCTGCATGTAAAAAAAAATACAAAGCCTGCTTGAAGTATGTAATCGGGCTAACAAAGCGTACCCAAGAAATGGGAGACGTCAATATACAATAATGCTTAAACATTGCTTTATGGTGTTCAAGGTAGGTTTTCTTATTAAAATTCTGTTTTTTGCTTCAACATACCTCCTTACACCTGTCTGTTTGGACAGTATAGTCACTTGCTGACTTGGCACCATCCACAGGCAGCTTTAAGCAGTAGTAAAGGTTACAAAAAATAAATCCTGCAAGGTAAAGGCATATTGTGCTAATTGCATACTAGCACTTCATGGAAGACTTACCTTGAAACAAAGCCATCCAGAAGCATGCTGTCACCGCTGCAGAGACTTCCATCTTCCAGGTTCATGGGCTGCGGCTGCTTGAATGGCTGAGCCGCAACGACGTCACTCCTGGGCATGCGCGTGGGAGTCACGGCAATGGTACAGAGCTCGGAAGGAATGGAATGGGCATGCCATTCCTTCAGAGCACATGCGCCAGTGACGCAACCAGCTCCTGCTCCCTAGAATATGCACCGTACTCCGTTTAGGAGATATTCTTTGAACCTACAGGTAGGCTGTATTATAAGCTTACCAGTAGGTTAAAATAAAAATTCAGCGTTTACTACCACTTTAACTCTTCAGTAAGACATAGAATTTGAATCCAATGTATTGATACGTCAGCAATACACAGAATGTTTTTTTAGTCTTTTGAAGTTTAAGAAGACAATGACTTTCCTAGGCCCTGTCTCTACAAAGTACTAATGCTGACACAGGGTACAAGGAAGAAGCAAGAAGGATCTAGCTGCGGCTGAATTAAAGCAGAGCTCCACTCAAAAGCGGAAGCTCCAGTTATTTGCCTCCTCCCCCCTCCATTGCCATATTTGGCACCTTTTTGGGGGGAGAGGATACCTGTTTTTGACAGGTACCCGCTCCCACATCCGACTCAGTATGCAGTGGTGAAGTAAGCCAGAAGTTCGGCCCCCTCCTTCCTCCTGCAGTCTCCTGGGAACCTTCACAGGTCCCAGAAGACGGCTAGACCAAGCAGAATGCACAGCGCGACTCGCGCATGCGCAGTGGGCTCCCAGCTGTGAAGCCACAAGCTATCACAGCCCGGTGCCCACAGTTGTGATGCCGGCACCGGGAAGAGAAGAGGCAGACAAGGGACGGTGCAGGTGAGCACATCTCTGGACCCTGGGACAGGTGAGTGTGTGTTTATTAAAAGTCAGCAGCTACAGTTTTTGTAGCTGCTGACTTTTAATAAACACAAAACTGACTGGAACTCCGCTTTAACTATCACTAAACAGGAGGGGAGGTCAAAGAGAGATACCATTCACATAAGTAAACAAGTAGCCCGGAACAGCCACTAGATGTCAGTATATTACAGAACAACATTGGCCTGCTGCAGTTCAATAGTACACAGAAACATGCATATAGCAAGTAGGACAGAAAAGTAGAATTCACAACTGGAGTGTGATGGCTTACTGACGGGGCTCATAGGATTTACAGCATATACAGGCGGAGAGGTGATGGCTGACAACAAGGGGTTTCCTTGGCTAACTGTAGGGGTGCAAATTCCTTTCCTTTAGAGGCGGTACCAGTTTATTATAGTTATGAGTCTTTAGAAAGTCTGTGCGGGATGCCAAGCTGGCTGTAGTGATGCCCTTCAAGGGAAGCCTGTGCTAGCTGATCTCATCTGGTTCCTTTATCCTAGGACTACACTTATTCTCCCCAACCAGGCAGGGGGTGTGTCCCTGTCCTACCAAGGGGAGTATTTACCACGAGGCGAACAAGGTGTTTGCCTTGGGCGGCATTTTTCATTGTTGCCTAGAGCACCACAAAAACAAAATACACTACTGGTCCTACACCACTGCTCCTACACCACTGGTCCTACACCACTGGTCATACACCACTGGTCCTACACCACTGGTTCTACACCACTGGTCCTACACCACTGGTCCTACACCACTGGTCCTACACTACTGGTCCACTGGCGTTTGCCTTGGGCGGCATTTTTCATTGTTGCCTAGAGCACCACAAAAACAAAATACACCACTGGTCCTACACCACTGGTCCTACACCACTGGTCCTACACCAGTGGTTCTACACCACTGATCCTACACCACTGGTCCTACACCACTGGTTCTACACCACTGGTTCTACACCACTGGTTCTACACCACTGGTCCTACACTACTGGTCCACTGGCGTTTGCCTTGGGCGGCATTTTTCATTGTTGCCTAGAGCACCACAAAAACGAAATACACCACTGGTCCTACACCACTGGTCCTACACCAGTGGTTCTACACCACTGGTCCTACACCACTGGTTCTACACCACTGGTCCTACACCACTGGTCCTACACCAGTGGTTCTACACCACTGGTCCTACACCACTGGTTCTACACCACTGGTCCTACACCACTGGTTCTACACCACTGGTCCTACACCACTGGTCCTACACCACTGGTCCTACACTACTGGTCCTACACTACTGGTTCTACACCACTGGTCCTACCTCTACACTGCATGTGGGCTAGGTGCAGCGTAGTGAGGCGGCAGTAAAGACATGGAGGCCTGGATGCAGAAATGAATGTATTCAAGAACTTGTCACAACAACCTGGCAGAGAGAATGCATGCCCAGGATCTTGCAGTCAGTGCAGGGTAGCGGTAGTAGGCCTGAGCTGAAGACAGTGCCTGGTGATGAGGGTGGAATGTGGCGTGGCCAGTCCAACCCAAGCGGGAGCTTGCGGAAGTGTAAATGTAGCCCCTACGCTTTCCCTACTCCTCTGGAACCTCTTGTCTTATCATCAGTGCTGTTTCTGACAGACGAGGTATCTCTCCCTACACTAGCCACTTCATAAATGTGCATTAAAACCTGGGGGCAGGCACTTAAAAAGGCTCAGCTTGACCCAAGATGTCTGCCAGAGTCACCTGGATGCAGAGTAGCCAACCAGAACGCTGCTCCAGGGGACCAAGGAAACCATAGAGTAACCAAATTTCTGTTAACCTCCTCTCCAGCTGCAGTACTGCTCCTTTTGAGCGCCACCTAGAGTGGAGAAAGCAGACTGCACCTGCCTACATGCGGGCATGTCAGGGTGACACTGAATATCAAGCACTTCTGTATCAAAGATGGTGTCCAAGTATCAAAGGGGGGAGTGTGGTCAGGTTGGCAGTATGTGGGGGGTGAGATCAGGTTGGTGGCATGTGTTTGTGTGTGTGGGGGGAGGGTGCGATCAGGTTGGCAGTATGTGTGTGTGGGGGGGGGGGGGTGTGTGTGTGGGGGTTCAGGTTGGCGGTATGTGGGGGGGTGTGTGATCAGGTTGGCGGTATGTGGTGGGGTGCAATCAGGTTGGCTGTATGTGGGGGGGTGCGATTAGGTTGGTGGTATGTGGGGGGTAGGTGTGTTCAGGATGATGGTATGTGGGGGGGTAATCAGGTTAGCAGTATGTGGGGGGGTTATAAGGTTACCGGTATGTGGGGGGTACGATCAGGTTAGTGGTATGTGTGGGAGGGGGGTGCAATCAGGTTGGCGGTATGTGTTGGGGGATGTGATCAGGTTGGTAGTATGTGGGGGTGTGTGATTGGGTTAGTGGTATGTGGGGGGGGTTGTTCAGGATCATGGTATGTGGGGGGGGGTGATAAGGTTACCAGTATATGGGGGGATTATCAGGATACCGGTAAGAGGTTGGGGTGCAATCAGGTTGGCGGTATGTGGAGGGGTGCAATCAGGTTGGCAATATGTGGGGGGGGGGGTGTTCAGGTTGACGGCATGTAGAGGGGCAATCAGGTTGGTGTTATGTGGGAGGGGTGATTAGGTTGGCAGTATGTGGGGGTGTGTGGTCAGGTTGGCGATGTGTGTGTGGGGTGATCAGCAGGGTATGCACTGGGGTATATGTATGGGGTAGTAGGCCTGAGCTGAAGACAATGCCTGGTGCGAAGGTTGGAATGTGGCATGGCCGGTCTAACCCAAGCAGGAGCTTACGGAAGTGTAGATGTAGGCCCTACGCTTTCCCTACTCCTCTGGAGCCTCTCCCCCTACCGTCAGCACTGACAGATGGGGTACCTCTCCCTACACTAGCCACATCACAAATGTGCACCAAAACCTGGGGGCAGGCAATTAAAAAGGCTCTGCTTGACCCAAGATGTCTGCCTGGATGCAGAGTAGCCAACCGGAACTCTGCTCCAGGTAACCACGGAAACCAAGTTTCTCTTGACTTCCTCTCCAATTGCAGTACTGCTCCTGTTGAGCGCCACCTACAGTGGAGAAAGCAGACTGCACCTGCCTACACGAGGGCATGCCATGTTGATGCAGAAAGTCAAGCACTTCGGTATCAAAGATGGTATCCAAATCTCAAAGGAATTTGGAGTCCAATTGGAAACGCCGGTCTCCCTCGATGGCTACCTGGAGCCCATGACGGGGACAACTTAGTACCCACTGGGTTCCTGCAAGCCTAAAGTAGTGACTCAGCGCCCTCTTCTGGTCGTTGGACACACTGCAGCACTGAGCCTGCCGACAAGCAGGTCAGAAGGAGGTCGACTGCAGGTCAATGAATTCTAAATGATCTCAGAAGCATCTCAAACTGATTCTATCTACACAAGCCTAAAGCCCACCTAGATAGACCCTATATAAGTTCCTGAAGATCTCTGTTGCCCAAGCACAATTTGTGTTCGAATTTTTGTGTTTGTGTTCAGATAACGTTGATAAAATGCATCGAGCAGCAGTAAGTGTGCGCTCTGCATCTCCATGCCAAGCTTGTCTCTTCTCGCATGTCAATCACAATAGCCCCGCCCCGATATGAGCAAATAAGCTTTGTCTCTGTAATCTGCTATATAACCTTATCTGACCCACCACCATAGGGAGCCCCCTCCCCCTCCTCTGTGCTGTAGGATACGGCGCTCAGCCAATGAATAAATGTTACTTGTCCATATTTTATTATCTTTTCCATCCTCCAACCCAGCGTGCCGCAACTTACGTAACGCTCCCCACTCTCGCCATAGTATTTCCTTATTTTCACTTCAAGTTGACCTACATACAGAATTTTACATAGCACTGCGCAAGTTCGGTCTGGTGCAGCTGTACCGCCACTTCCCATCACACATTCGCATCCCCAGCAGCGTGTCTGACGGCTACTGTTATACCGCTTGACACTAATCTCTTCTGAAAATAAAGCGTTGTCATAATAATTAATATTTCCCTACTTGTTGTAGTTCCCAAACAATTCTGTCGTTAATCCTAAAAGTGTAACCGGATGAGTTTAATTACTGAGACTTCAAGTGGAGGTTAGGATTTGTGGTTGCAAGCAAAAAAAGAAAATGGAACTTACCATTAAGATATCAGATACTGTTACACAGAAGGCTAATTATTTTACTTTGGACCATTTAAAGGAACTGTCCACTAGTTTCTGCAGTTAATCGGGATTTTATCTTACGTGATGTGGAACGTAGTTGTAAATTAACATGACAAAGGTTTTTTTGGCTAAGTCATAGATAAGTTAATGTCCGTCACTGACCAGTTTTTGTTTTTGAGATTTTAGGCACGCTTGTAATGTATGAACAACGATGTGTACACACTCAACAGACAGTCTGGCTTTTGGATAAGAGGATCAGGTTGCAATCATCAATGTCTGTGTGAACATAAAATTTCAGTATAGCTTCAGTCACTTCATCATGTAATGCTGGACAAAGATTTGGAATGCTGTTTATTGGCAAACTGAATATGTGAATGCATTTCCTAATACTCCATTTATGAAATAAGTATTTTTGACAGCTCACATATATATTATGTTGGATGACCAATTAAATATATCGTTGTGGGAGTAATGATGAAACCATTGTTGGCAGAGAAAGCTTGCAGTAAAATGGCCAATATAAGGTATCTTCATTGGGTATAATGATGATGACACCGTGTCGGATAAAGAAAATGTAGTATTATTGAAATGATGAAATCTTGAATCTAAAATATATTTAAATGAACAATAAGAAGTATCTTCATCAGGTATAATGATGACACTGTGTGAGAAAAAACAAACAGTATTCTTTAAAGCTTGTACTAAAATGTATTCAGTTGACTAATCCAAGGAATCTTTATCAGGTTTAATGATGACACCGTGTCAGAAAAAAATAGAATAGAGTATTCTCCAAAGCTGGAAATATGAAGTATCTTCATTGAGTATAATAGTGACAGCATACCTGACAAAGGCAAATGAGAATTCTCAAAAATGTGCACTAAAATATATTTAAATGGACAATTTGAGTTATCTTCATCAGGTATGATGATGGCATTATGCCAGAAAAAAAGGAAACTAAGTATTCCCAAAAGCTTGCACTAAAATATATTCAGTTGACTATTACACTGAATTTTTATTAGATATGATGATGACGACGCCATGTTTGACAAAGAGAACTGAGTATTCTCGAAAGCTTGTACTACAGTTTATTCAAATGGCTAATATAAATTATCTTCATCTGGCATATTGACAATGGCTAACAAAGAGGACTGATCATCCTCAAAGCTGGTTCCAAAATATATCCAATTGACTAATAAAACCTATCTTCATTGGGTATAACAATGACCCCATGCCTGACAAAGAGAACTGAGTATTCTCCAAAGGCTTGCCCTGAAATATATTCAATTGACTAATATAAGGTATTTTTTATTGGGAATAATGATGATCACATGCCTAAGAACAAAACGGAGTATTCTCAAAATCTGCCACTAAAATATATTCAATTGACCAAAGCAAGGTATCTTTATTGGATATAATGATGCTTGACAGAGTACTCTTGAAAGCTTGCACAAAAATCTGTTCAGTTGATTAATTCAAGTATCTTTATTGGATAGAATGATGACACCATGTCCAACGAGAAAAGACAGTTCTTGAAAGCTTGTTCTAAAATATATTCTAATACCACATTTTTGTTACCTTTATCTGGCATAACAAGGACCCCATGCCTGCCAAAGAGAACTTGAACAAAAATATATTCAGATATAACATATCTTTATTAGGTATATTTAAAACTGGTTCAATTGGTTCAATGGCTCTATTGGTTAATCTTTATTGGGTATACTGATAACCTCATTCCTAACAAAAGGAACTGACACTAAAATATATTCAATTGACCAATACAAGGTGTAGTGATGCCTGACAGTACTCTTGGAATCTTGCACAAAAATCTGTCAAAAATCTGTTCAGTTGATCTCTTCAAGTATCTTTATTGAGTGTAATGATGCCACCATGTCCAACAACAGAAACAGAATCCTTGAAAGCTTGTCTTAAATATATCGCAATACCACATCTATGTTACCTTCATCTGGCATGTTGATGACCTCATGCCTGACATAGAGCACTAAAATATATTCAGATATAAAAAATCTTTATCAGGTATATTGATGATCCCATGCCTAACTGAGCATACCTGAAAGCTGGCACTAAAATATATTCAATTGACTAATACAAGGTATCTTTGTTGGGTATAATGATGACCCATTCCCTGACAAAGAGAGCAGAGTATTCTCGAAAAGCTGGCACTAAAACATATTCAACTGACTAACGCAAGGTATTTTTATGGGGTATAATGATGACCTCCATGCCAAAGAAAGCAAACTTAGTATTTTTGAAATCTGGCACTAAAATATGTTTAATTGACTAATGCAAATTATCTTTATTGGGTATGATGATGACTCCATGAAAGAGAAAGAGAACTGAGTATTCTAGAAAGCTGGCTTTAAAATATATTCAATTGACTAATAAAACAAATTGTCATTGGGTATAACGATGACCCCATGGCTGACAAGGGGAACTGAGTGTTCTCGAAAGCTGACTCTAAAATATATTCAACTGCCTAATACGAGGTATTATTATTGGGTATGATGTTGATCCGATGCCTGACAAAAAGAACTGGGTATTCTCAAAAGCTTGCATTAAAATTGACACAACATCTTTATGGGGTATAATGATGACCCTATGCCTAACAGAGGGAAATGAGTATTCTTGAAATCTGGAACTAAAATACGTTCAACTGACTAATACAAGGTATCTATGTTGGGTAAAATGATGATCTATGCTTGACAAAGAAAACAGAATATTCTCAAACCTGGCTGTAAATTATATTCATTTGACTAATACAAAGTATCTCTGTTGGGTCTAACGATAGCCCAATGTCTGACCAAGAGAACAGAGTATTCTCAAAAGCTGGCTGTAAATTATATTCATTTGACTAATACAACAAATCTCTGTTGGGTCTAACGATACCCCAATGTCTGACCTAGAGAACAGAGTATTCTCAAAAGCTTGCACCAAAATGCTCAATTGGTTCATCTTTATTGGGTGTAATGATGACCTATGCTTAACAAAGAAAACAACGTATCTTTCTTGGGTCTAACGATAGCCCAATGTCTGACCAAGAGAACAGAGTATTCTCAAAAGCTTTCACCAAAATGCTCAATTGGTTAATCTTTATTGGGTCTAACGATAGCCCAATGTCTGACCAAGAGAACAGAGTATTCTCAAAAGCTTTCACCAAAATGCTCAATTGGTTAATCTTTAGTGGGTCTAACAATAGCCCAATGTCTGACCAAGAAAACAGAGTATTCTCAAAATATGGCTGTATATTATATTCATTTGACTAATATAACGTATCTCTCTTGGGTCTGACGATAGCCCAATGTTTGACTAAGAGAACAGAGTATTCTCGAAAGCTTGCACCAAAATGCTCAATTGGCTAACCTTTTTGGGGTATATTGATGACCCCATTCCTAACAAAAGGAACTGATATTAAAATATATTCAATTGGCCAATACAAGGTGTAGTGATGCCTGACAGTACTCTTGGAATCTTGCACAAAAATCTATCAAAAATCTGTTCAGTTGATCTCTTCAAGTATCTTTACTGAGTGTAATGATGCCACCATGTCCAACAACAAAACCAGAATCCTTGAAAGCTTGCATTAAATATATTTCAATACCACATCTGGCATATTGATGACCCCATGCCTAACAAAGAGCACTAAAATATATTCAGATATAAAAAATCTTTATCAGGTATATTGATGACACCATGCCTAACACAGAGAACGGAGTATTTTTTTAAAACTTGCACCAAATATATATTCAGTTCATCAGTAAAATATTCAATATTTACTAAATCTTCACTTTCTTGCTCCTATGGCTAACCATAGGGTACCACACATTACTGCTGATAAAACCAACCTGGCATTTCAAATGCTCTTCAGCAATGAAAGATATAACTTAAATTCTACTTTTGCTCACATCACAGATGACTTAATACAAACTTTAAATCTCACGGTGTTTAATGCATGAACATATGCGTCTGGCACATATTAGCCGGTATTAAAAGGATGGTCTGCTGGTAGTGTTACGGCTAGGGGTCAAGGGCAGCTGGGGATTTACCTGTATGTCTGGGTATCCTCCCTCCTCCCAGGTTCTCTTGCCCAGGCGAAGCATTTTAAGGTTCCCCCCTGCTGCCATTTCGACTTCTCGGTGCTGACTGTCTGCCTGGCTGTGCAGAGTGTATACTGCTGAGGTATGTGCGTGTCACTGTGTGTGCATGCATGCATGTGTAAATGTGTGCTCCACACAGAGGCGGGGGCTGTACACAGAGAGAGAAAAGGGGGGGCCAGCAAGGATTAGTGAGGTGCGGCCAGGGACAAATGAGAACACGCTGAGGCAAGCAGTACCGGGCAAACTGTTAACCTAATCACAAAGGTATAGAGAGGCACCCGGGGCGAGTATGTATAGAGGATCAGGAGAGGCTATACCCAACTGTTACAGCTCAAAAGTCAATCAGATTCACCCAGAAGGACAGCATATGTCACCGCACCAGGTGAACCATGCATACCCAACCCATCACACCACCTGTGCTTCAACAACGCACATTCACCTAGGGTGTATATTGGTGGATGAGTGCAGTCGTAAAAAATATATTAAAAGAAATGCACACAAATTAAAGTTATTATATTTAAAGTGCTGGTTTTACATGAATTAAAAAAACAGGTATTTACTGTATATACTATTGTCAATTTTATGTAGAGCTTTGCATTCACATGAGTTCCTGCCCCCAAGGAGCTTACAATCTAAGGTTCCGATTGCACGCACATACACACACATACAGTACATACACATACTAGAGCCATATAAACAGGAGCCAATTAACTTACCATCATGTCTTTGGAGTGTGAGAAGAAAACACCAATGAAGTCAGAAACAGCTTAAGCCCCACCCCATATATTGGCCACACCTCAGAGCATACTATTTTTGTGAACCCCCCCCTATTAATTTGATAAACATTTAATCACCATAACCAGTTCCCATTATTTTTCTGATAAAAACAGGTTCATATGAAGGCCGAGAGTTTCTTAAGGCTGACCTTAAACTTAAAAGAAATGCCTATATATTTATTCCCTGTCCCAACTCCAAAAGGCCAAAGCAAAATAAAAGACTTCCGTACCTTACCTTGGTTTCCACCCGCAGAACCTTGGGGAGTGGGAACTCACCATCTTTCTTGCAAGATTCCGGGGAAAACTGAGTATTACAAATGTAGTGTACCCCTCAAAGGGGCTCTGGTGAATTTAGTCCTATTTTCCCACTTAAAGCACACATAGCCAGGGTTGCAGCATTTTCTTCACTCTTTTACTGGCTCCAATGAACAGTCTAGGCGTTACTTTTAGAGATCTTGGATAGGGTGGGGGAACATGGGATACCCCAGAAGTGAAGAAATGGACATTCTGAGGACTCCTAGCTTGCTGAACTGTACTGAAAAAAAAAATCGAATGCTGACGGTGACTATGAATCCTCCCAGGGACTAAAAAGTCCAGCACATGAACCATCTACTCATACAGCAACAGGACCATTGGTTTCCTCCTTCTGACATCCATCAGGCTCTTCCTGGTAAGGGAGATGCAGGCTCACATCACCATAGGACAATTGGACACACTCTTTCCCCCCAACTTCCTTCTGGCTCTCCAGTGAGCTCTCTCCTGATCCAAATTGATTCCAAGACTTAAGCTTGCAAATAGACCCCCCAGCTAAGCCTAGGTATGTCTTCACAAGGGCTTCTTTAGCGCTCCTGCCTCAGGGGCAGATCCCCTGCACAAGGGTCTCCTCCAACAGGACTGGACCAAGGAACTTTGCACTGCTCCCTCAGGCCTCAGACTATTTATAGGTGCTCCCACCACCTACTGGGCACTGATCCCCATATATTGGTTGGCATCCCATAAATAATCAGGCTGCCTGCCTTGTTTTTCCTCTCACTATAGTTCTAGGTATTCTCTAGAAAACAGGGGGAAGTAATCACTGCAGCAGCCTGTTAGACACTAAGCAGTCCTAAGCAATCAGCCCCTGCTCCACTGATTACAGTGGAGCTAACTAAATTTACCTACTAGCATACACTACACTAGCAGGTTGCTATCCTTGTAGGAAGATGTTTCTGCACTGTGTATTATTTGATCACACAATCCCTGTATTGCTACATGATCTTGGACATGAGCGAGTATTCTTCATTTCAAATATTGAGGATGAAGAAAATAGTGCCAAGACCGATGCGGCATGGAACATCAGGAAGGGAGCAGCAAGAGGCAGTGATGCTCCAGCAGCTAGAGCTTACTGCCAAGTGGCTTCATCAGTGAGGAAGGGGCAGATGATGAGATGGTTGATCTGTTGTGGGTGTCACCGATTAGGTAGGAGAAAAGTTTTGAAGGGAGGACTTTTTCCAGGGGCAGCTTTGGGAGAACTGGAGGGACCAGCTTTCCTAATTCACAGGTACATATCACTGTTATCCTCAAGAACGGTTCACAGAGATTTGCAGCATGGATCTTTTTGAACATATCTGCTGCTGATGGACTGGAGCGTACCAGACAAGGTACTAGCCATTTGGTCATCGCATGCACATGGAGAAGCACAAAGCTCAGTGGAAGAAAACCGCTCTGAGATGTCATCAGCAAAAGACCCACACTCCTTTTCCTTTATTTTTCACATCTTTCCCTCCCCCCAGCCCCATCTCAATCCAGCGATGTGCACGAGAGCCTCGGCTGTCCCGGCTTTTGCCCTCCTCATTTGCTGAGACTGCAGCAGGATCCATTGGCTTGTGCTACACCACGGTGGCAAGTATCCAGACACCATTAATTTTCCCTGACGGCCATCCCTGCCCTCCACCAGCATGTGGAATGTGGAATACGTTTGTATTGCTGGACCACTCAAACAGCAACAGGGTACACAGGACCAGCAAGCATGAAGAAGTTATGTATCCTTCACGGCACATTGGCTTAATCTTCTGGTGACTGGGAAGGATTCAGGATGGGGAACACCACTCCTCGGAGCAGGGGCGGACTGACAACTCATGGGGCCCCCGGACAATATGGGATCATGGGGCTCCTGTGTCCTTGCCCAAACTGAAAAAAGCCTATGAAAAAGGTACCAGGGGCATCTCATGGGGCCCCCTACTGACCGTGGGCCCCCAATAGGGGATCATGGGGCCCCTGTGTCCTTGCCCAAACTCAAAAAAGTCTATGAAAAAGGTACCAGGGGCATCTCATGGGCCCCCTACTGACCGTGGGCCCTCAATAGGGGATCATGGGGCCCCTGTGTCATTGCGCAAACTCAAAAAAGCCTATGAAAAAGGTACAAGGGGCATCTCATGGGGCCCCCTACTGACCCCGGGCGCTTGGGCAGTGCCCGACTTTCCAAATGGTCAGTCCGCCCCTGCCTCGGAGCCACCAGTCCCCCCTCAAAAACCCAGGAACATAAGTCCCAGGTATTATGTACCCCTTACACTTTTTTTCCCAAAAGCTTTTTTTTTAACAAATAAAGGAAGCCTGCAGGGAAATGTGAATTACTGGTATTTTAAATTACTTGTTTTCCTTTGTACATGTCAGTTCTCTTTTACTATTTTGTTTACATGGTAGAGATGCGCCACTTAACAGACAGGTTTAGGGAACCTCCCAAGCAAGCTTTTTAATGGAATAGTGGATTTTTAATGTTGTACTTTCAGCATTATTAAATCCACTGCTCTTTGCAAAACAGTATTTACATTTTTTTTTCCATTGGTACATGCCCAGCCAGGCCCCCATGCACTTTTTCATCAATCCCTTGCCTATTAGCTTTTAAAATTATTTAAACCAATAATTTTATTCAAATAATACATTCTATTGTTTATAGCCTCTCTTTCTATCTTACATTGTGGCCTTACCAAGCTGCTTACATACTTTTCTATGACAATAGTTCAGTCAATAGTACAGTCTACTGTTTATTTCAGGATAAAATCTGCCTTGTCTCTCCCTCTTATGATCTTACCAAGCTGCTTACATACTGTCCAGCCACTGTACAACATTTGTGGATATTGTCTTTCAAATAATACACTCAAATTTATATTTCAAGATAAAACCAACCTTTTCTGTCATTCTCATATTGTGGCCTAACTAAGCTGCTTACATGCTGTTCAGCCACTGAACAATATTCGTGGTTATTGTCTCTCAAGTAACACAGTCTAATGTTTATTTCTGGATAAAACTTGCCTTATCTCTCCCTCTGGCCATAGACTGATCAAAATTCATCCGGTTCAGCAGGGGCCAGCTTAATTTTGATCCATGTATGACCATTCCTGCTAGATAGAAGTTGACCTAATGATTGGCTTCTTTTGAACGGGTATGTTGGAAAACGTTTGTTGATCAACAGCTGAGGAGTCCCACTATTATAATACAATGTCTCAGCAAGGAGAATTCCTCTATCCATCTCACTTGTGTGGATGTGGAAATCTGTTAATTTTTTTCAGTCAGCCCGCTGGCTGACCAAAAAAAAAGTAATCTATGGCCAGCCTTACATTGTGTCCTTACTAAGCTGCTTATATACTATCCAGCTTATATACTATCTATCCATATGTGTGGCTGCTGTCCTCAAATAATACACTCTAATGTGTATTTGAAAACAAAACCTGCCTTGTCTCTCTTTCTTATATTGCAGCCTTATTACGCTGCTTACATGCTTTCCAGCCACTGAACAATATGTGTGGCTATTGTCTCTAAAGTAATACACTCTAATTTCTATTTCAAGATAAAACCCACATCGTCTTTCCCTCTTACTCTGAGGCCTTAAAAAGCTGCTTACATACTGTCTAGGGGCTATATATTTTTGAAGATCACAGATATACGTTGTTATTGGACATTATTTGAGATTTTTATCTATTACAATATATGTGTGGTTGATGTTATATTTTAGAGATTGGTTTATTTATTCATTAATTAAGATTGGCACTGATCACATTTTTGATTGCTTCCCCTTTGACATAAGGGTTCACTTATATATATATATCACATTATTAGTTCATTTATTGAGTCCCTTATTTAGGGACAATGGGGGGGAGGTTGCTGTATTTTTATACAGGGATTCACAGAGTGTTGCAACAGGTTATTCCTGTGTGTCTCACTAGTTTTGCACTTTAGTTTTCAATGATTGGATCCTGATTGGATCAGAGCACTGTGTGTATATTACTATATGTTTATTATTCATTTATTGTATTATTTATATTTATTTATGGTTTAGCGCTTCACCATTTTATTTATTCATTTGAACAAACAAAATGAATTCTGAAAATAAATCACCTCCTCATAAGGAACAGAAATTCTTCAATGAATGAATGCATCCAAAACAAAATAATTGTAGCGCTACCCTCGAAGGAGCTGATGGGTTTGGGGCCTATTTCCCCCACACAGCACCCACAGCCAGGCAAAAGGAATTTTCCACATTCTCTCTAAAGGATCAATAAACAGTCTAGAGGATTTTGTTATTTTGGGGTTTACTGTAGAAAATGGAACTTGTATGGGGTTGGGGGAACATAGGCTGCTTAGAACTAAAGAACAATCAAACTTCAAACACATGATTGAGGTTCTGCTAATGTCTCTGGCCACTATATACCGACTCACACTAGGCACCAGTGGGACTGATGGTGCCACTGCAACAACAGGTAAAGGTTCCAAAAGACAAAGTCAAAGATGCAGCTCCTGGCTGTATTGCATGGCACTTGGTTGCTCTTGGTCAAAACGTAGAGATGTGGGAGTGCTTCTGGCTGTCTTGTACTGTATATAAGCTGTCCACTCAGTCCCAGACATGTGCAGTATTGCACTACACTGTCCTCCCTGTGGCTTTGGGTGTGATGACTGGTGTGTATTCACTCAGTCCCTTTAAGTAGCTGCTGCTGCACTGGCCTCTTTGCTGCACAGGCTAATTCTGGCTTGGCTTGAAGTATCCTTCTAAGCCTAGATAAGACTGTGGCTGAGTGGTGTCCTGGAGTCTTCCTCTTCTGTCTCTTCTCCTGCTCTCATCCTTCTGCCTCAGGAACAGAGACCACCAGGACACAGGTGTCCCTTCCAAGTGATGGGACCCTGGACTCTCTTCCCAGATTTCCAGGCTTCAGAATACTTATGGGCTACTTCCCCACCTTCTGGGTCCACTTTCTCAGGAATTGGTTTAAACCCCATAAAAACTAAGGCTGCAGCCCCTGTCCCTCCACCCACTATGTTCTGGAAGCATCCATTGGGTTCCAGAAGGCAGGGGGAGGTAACAAAGCCACAGCCTGAGAAGCTCTGTACAGCCTCCCTAACCAATTACTCCCTGATCCTCTGCCTATGGAGGAGCCAAACTAAATTTACCTACACTAGCAAATTAGGAGAGTGCTACACCCATGGCAATGCCCTTTTCTGACACCACTTGGCCCATTAGCCTTGAAAAGGAACAGAATTTAACCCCTTGGTGCCGAGCGTACAGAAATTAGTGGCCCCGCTGGACTGGCCTTTTTTCCATGGGGCCGTTAATTTGCATACCTGTCTTTGTGCTGGGAGTGCGCCGTGAGGGCTGGGTTGTCAGTGAGATCCCCGAGTCCCTTTCTAATGATCGGGACCCGGAACTCCTGATTCCAGGTCACATGATTACTGTGAAAGTTGGCCATCACAGTGATCAGTCTCTGTGAAGCCTGACCCCTCTTGTTTTCTCTCTCTGAATGGAGGAGAGAGATACATTGTATCTCTCTCTGTCCTTTCAGAGAGAAAAAAAGTGCTTGGAAAAAATAAATAAATAAAAATAATAAAATAAAAATACCTAGATCAAGGTTTGATCCAGGTCAGTGCCAGGGTTCGTGTTTGGGTCAAGGTCAGGGTCAAAGGTCAAGGTCAGGATTTAAAAAAAAATTAAATTAGTATCAGTGTCAGTTAGTGGCAGGATAAAAAAAAGCAAAATGTGCACTATTGTTTCTGGGCCGCACTACGGGTACAAACAACAGCTAACATACACATATGTGGTATCGCTGCAATCGTTAGGAGCAGGAGAAATTATTTTTGGGTTGTTTTTTGGTGGTTGGTCATGGTCAGGGGCGGGCTGACCATTTGGAAACTCGGGCACTGCCCGAGGGCCTGGGGTCAGTAGGGGGCCCCATGAGAAGCCCCTGGTACCTTTTTCATAGGCTTTTTTGAGTTTGGGCAAGGACACAGGGCCCCATGATCCCCTATTGCCCGGGGGCCCCATGAGTTGTCAGTCCGCCCCTGGTGGGGACACTCTACTACAGGAGGAGTGTTACTGGCCAGATCATCAGGTGAAAGCCTAACATAAGAAAACTAATGCAACCACCACAGCTCCTCTAGGGGTGCTAGAGAGGTAAATTTAGTGTGGCTCACAGTAGTGAAGTGAGCATGTCTGTTTGGGTTACTTTAGGACAGGCTGGAGGGCTCTACAGGTCAGGTCTCTGGCACTTCCCCCTGGTTCTGGTGTCTTCCTGGAGATTCTATAAGCTAGTGGGCGGAGGGGTGGAGACCAAGATCTGCATATTCATGGAAGTCTGACCAATCCCAGGCAGGAGACCTGGCAGTGTGCTGCATGGAGAGGAGAGAAAGCCACAGGGATTTCAAATCCCTAGACCTGTGAAGCAGCTTTCTCTCCTCTCCTTGCAAGTGATGACAGTTGGGGCTAGATGGCATCTGATTGGTCAGCACCGTCCATGTGATGGTGCTGCTGACCAATCAAAAGTCAAAACTGTCATCGCTGCAAGGGGAGGAAAGAAAGTAGCGGGGATTTCAAATCCCCACCACTTTCTCCCCTCTCTTACCATCAAGACTCAGCATGGGATGCCTGCAGGGAGTTTTCCTGCACCACTTCTGTGTGAACTCGGGCTATGACAAGCCTGGATTCACACAGGAGCAGTGGGGAAACCGCATGCAATTTTGACAGGAATCTCATTCCTGTTCAACTTGCATGCTATTCTTTATGGTCCACAAACACAAATTGCACTGCAGAGTATTGGTAACCGAAATCAGGGAGTACTTGACTGAAAGTTTTGTTACCCGTACTTGCCGATAAAAAAAAGGTAATTGTGCATCCCTACTTACAATTGTGTATTTAAAGCATAATTAAAGTAAAAAAAAACAAAAAATACATGTACAGTATGCTTCAAGTTTCAATTCTCATTTGATTCATTTTTTCTTCTATAAAACTGTGTAGATTCAATCCCCATAGATACCTTAGGAATGTTCCACAGATGCCCATCTGCATTCATCTCCTTTATGCTTGTGCCAGTGATGAGCCTGTGTGAAAAAACACATCTGTGGTCTCCCTTTAAATGAGCATATTCCTGTCTACTGGTCACTGGATGGTGCAGGTTTTAGCTGTCCTGCTGGGGATCAGCAAAGGGCCACACATAATATACAGGGAATGTAATGCTATAGACAGAGGGGGGACTGACCATTTGGAAACTGGGGCACTGCCCGAGGGGTCAGTAGGGGGCCCTACAGGGACGGACTCACCATTTGGAAACTTGGGCACTGCCCCAGGGCCCGGGGTCAGTAGGGGGCCCCATGAGATGCCCCTGGTACCTTTTTCATAGGGTTTTTTGAGTTTGGGCAAGGACACAGGGTCCCCATGATCCCCTATTGCCCGGGGGCCCCATGAGTTGTCAGTCCGCCTCGGTCATGGTAGTAGCAAGAAATATACAACTAAATTAAAAAATATTTTTTTTTTTACTATTTTGGGCCAGTTTTCCTTTGATAATAAAAAAAAAAATCAGGAGATATCCATTACCATTTACCACCAAATAAAAGCCCAATTTGTCCTGAAAAAAACAAGGTATAATCCACCTGGATGTACAAAGTAGCTGTGATGATATGTACGGTTTTGCTAACACATGTCAAAGTTGCAAATTTGTGCTTAGGCATTAAGATTTATTTTATATTTAGACATGAAGAAGTTAATATCAAGAACCCCCCCCCCCCCAGAATACAAAAGAATTCTCTGGTAAGTTCGGTGTTCCCGTGTTTGAAGTAGGATTCAATAAACTCAGGCCGATTTACTTATCCCTTTTACACATTTATAGGGAAAACAAATAAATGCAAAATATGACATAGAATCCAAAAATATCCAATAGAAACCTAAGGCAAAATAGATATTGTCAGATCACGGAACAGATCGCAGTGCAGACGTGACAACTGTTCCACATGGGGGGCTGGGCCAAATCTGAGCTTAAATATTTGTCTGTCTGGTATTCAGTTTTCTATATTTGAAATAAGGTAATTGTCTGCTCCTTTTGATGCAGAATTTATTGTATTTATTTATTAAAGGTACTTTGCTCAGTTTATGCAGCTCTTTATATATACTGTATATATTGTACATTCACATCAGTCCCTGTCCTTAAGAAGCATACAATCTAAGGTCCCTAACAGGGGCGGACTGACCATTCGAGTACTCGGGCACTGCCCGAGGGCCCGGGGTCAGTAGGGGGCCCCATGAAATGTCCCTGGTACCTTTTTTATAAGCTTTTTTGGGTGTGGGCAAAGACACAGGGGCCCCATGATCCCCAATTGCCCGGGGGCCCCATGAGTTGTCAGTCCTCCCCTGGTCCCTAACTCACATTCATACACATACTAGAGCCAAGTTAGACAGGATCCAATTCACCTACCAGCATGTCTTTGGAGTGTGGGAGGAAACCAGAGTATCTGGAGGAAACCCACACAGGCACAGGGCGAACATGCAAACTCCAGGCAGGTAGTGCTGTGGTTGGGATTTGAACCGACTATAATTGGATCCTACCATAATAAAACCGCAGGATGGGGCACAGAGACAGAACACACAGGGAAAGTTTACTTACACAAAGGACTATGTCCAGCTTAACATATGCTTAACCCCAGTCACTAAAATCTCATGTGAACTTTAATATGTTGCTGTAATACCAAAAGTAATTGTCTGTATTTTTATATCTGCACTCCCCATTAAATAGTCTATAGGGATCCTTGTTCAGGCTCATCCTGTTGCAGGGTGACAACATCCTGCGCTTGATATATGCTGACAGGAGGAGAGAGCAGAGTGAAAGGTAGAATAGCTCATCACTTTCATCTGTTTTACTGTCAAGTCACAGCAGACGGTGAATAACCTACACTCAGGGGCGTCCCTAGTGTTGGTGTCACCCAGTGCAACTTGGTGACACCCCCTCCGACGATCCCCGCAGAATGGATCGGATCTGTGGATTGAGCATAATGGATCGGACTCCGATACATTATGCTCCCCAATCTGCAGATCCGATCCATCCTGCGGGGATCTTCAGCTTTCTTTACAACTTACCTTTTCGCGGAGTGGGTCCGGTGTCACCCCGTATAGATTGCATGACGATCCCTGCAGGATTTTACTCCCCAATCCGCAGATCCGATCCACCCTGCGGGGATCGTCTGCATGCAACCTATACGGGGTGACACCGGACCCGCTCCACGTAAAGGTAAGTTGTAAAGAAAGCCGATGATCCCCGCAGGATGGATCGGATCCATCTTGCGGGGATCGTCGGCTTGCTTTACAACTTACCTTTTTGTGGAGCGGGTCCGGTGTCACCCCGTGTGGTAGGTGTCACCCGCTACGGGCCGCACCCCCCCGCACCTGCCTCGGGACACCACTGCCTACACTCACTGGCCACCTTATTAGGTCCACCTGTTCAACTGCTTGGTAACACAAATTGCTAATCAGCCAATCACATGGCAGCAGCTCAATGCATTTAGGCATCTAGACGTGGTGAAGACGACTTGCTGAAGTTCAAACCGAGCATCAGAATGGGGAAAAAAGGGGATTTAAGTGACTTTAAACGTGGCATGTTAGTTGGTACCAGACGGGCTGGTCTGAGTATTTCAAGAAATGCTGATCTACTGGGATTTTCACGCACAACCATCTCTGGGGTTTACAGAGAATGGTCCGAAAAAGAGAAAATATCCAGTGAGTGGCAGTTGTGTGGAGGAAAATGCCTTGTTGATGTCAGAGGTCAGAGGAGAATAGACAGACTGGTTGCTGTGACATTCAGATGGTAGGGTCAGAATTTGGCATAAACAACATGAAAGCATGGATCCATCCTGCCTTGTAACAACGGTTCAGGCTGGTGGTGTCATGGTGTGGGGGAGATTTTCTTGGCACTAGCAAGGTGTACCTAATAAAGTGGCCGGTGAATGTATAATGGTCTGGACTTGGTGAAAATAGGTTGAATGATGCTGGCTAACACTCAACCTGCAAGACTGAAGACATCTAATGACAGAAAAAGGTACTGCAGGTGACAGCTCTGGGTTGGCAGTGAGTATTGCAGGAGAAAGGCTTTTTTTCATGGACTAATAATTCTTTTTGTTTTACGTTTTGGCTGACGTTCGCTTCTGTCACACTGTAGGTTACAGTAATGGGTAACCTAACTACTTGTTATTACATACAGTATATAGCTGGGTCACACACCTGCCCCCAGCAGGGCCGTGGATAAGGGGGTATCACGAGTCCTCTTGTACAGGGTCCAGGCAGCTGGGTGAATTGGATGTGGGCAGGGGGGTGATCGGCACGATAGCGGGGGCAATTACTGGAACCGCTCCCCTGCATGACTCTCTCTACAGCAAATGAAAGCCGGCTTCTTCTCCTCTCCTTCCTGCTGGAATTCAGCTGCTGCAGAGAGAGCCATACAGGGGATCGGTTCCAGTAATTACCCCCCCCCGTCAAACCCACCACCCTCCCTGTGCACCATGCAATTCCCCCTTCTGCCCAGGCCCCCCTGTGTGCCTATAACCCCCACAGTGCTTCCGACTTCCCTCCTCTTGTTCCCACCAGCAGTTGCAAGCACACAATCGGATCTTCAAGGATGAAGAATGGGGAAAGGGTCCAGTAAATATGTCACATTTGCCAGCTTATTCCTTCCCTGAATGAACACAGTGGGTGATCGGTACCACTCACTATGTTCATTCGTAAGTGAAGCATAGTAAACTTTGTTTTCTTTGGGGGCTCTGTCAGGTTGGATGTATGGGGCCCTGTGGTTTCTAACAGCAGCCCTGGTCCCCAGGCTGCTGATTGGACCAAGAACACAACAGAGAAACAGTCCACTGATAAGTTCCCCCCTGTGCGCTCCACTCCTGGATGCATTGAAATGACAGCATTGTAGGATACAGGGGAGCTTGATCAGCTTGCCCTACTGCCCCTCTCTCTTCCAGTCTCAGCTTCAGTTTCCCAAGATGTTTATATAGTCTTCATATACTTATACACTCAGTATTTACAGCACACAATTGCATAGAAATGTGGCTGTTTATAGCACCCTCCCCACTGTCTCCCATGGCATTCAACATCTCTGAAAAGCAAACCAGTAATGTTCATCTGCAGCCTTTTTATTATCATAATCAAGTTCAACTCAAACATCAGCCATTTGTTTGTACGAAGAACACACGAACGGTAAGGGCCTTCGGCGGCCTGTTTGCTGGCCACGCCCCACAATGCACCGTGCTCTAACAGTGCATTGTGATTGGCCAAAGCAATGCACCTGACCGCAGGCCAGGTGCAATGCTTTGGCCAATCACAGCACACAATGATGTCACAAGGGGACGGGGTCACCTGATTGACATTTCTGGGTGGCCCCACCCTTTAGATATTTAAGAACTGCCAGGCAGGTGCAGCTGTTAGATGGCCTGGAACCAGCGTCAAGAGCTGAGCGGTTTTTATTTCTTTTTTCAGGTTGTTGGTGATGGCGGGCATCACAATTGACGGATCTACTTCAGGGGACTTTTTTTAATTTTTGTTTTTAATAAAGGACTCGTCAAAGACTCTTGTTTGTCATTTTTTACACTGTACTCTTTTTTTCATGAATGAGTAGCAGTACCATTTACCACATACTCATTCACATGGGGGGTTGGAATCTGGGGGCCCCCTTGTTAAAGGGGGCTTCCAGATTCCAATAAGCCCCCCACCCGCAGACCCCCACAACCATTGGCCACAGTTGTGGGGAAGAAGCCCTTGTCCCCATCAACATGGGGACAGGACAAGGTGCTTAAACGGGGGTGCTTAATTTTGTAGGAAGACGAGAGGCTGCATCAGGGGCTGATTTATGTCAGATATTTGTGAACCCAGAACTGCACAGGCAGCACAATTTACATTGTGTTACCCATGAGCTGTCATCTCAGTCCAGGAGGTAGACGCTGACCCTGGATGATGCCTAAACAAAGGTGGCTCTATCCTTCTGGAGAAAAAGGCAGATTAAGGCATTGTCAGGGGGAGTGCTGTAATGTCTATGAGAGGTTTTAAACACCTGGAAGAGTTCCCGTTACACATTACTTAGTATTCAGGGACATAACACTAAAAATATCTGACTTTAGCGCCAATTTATCGGCTTCCTGTCCACCCACATTACATTTACTGCGGGCGGGCGGGTGGGCGCATGGGCAAGCTCAATCACGTACATATACAGTTGGGGCCATATATATTTGGACACAGGCACAATTTCCATATTTTTGGCTCTGTATGCCACCAGAATAAATTCAAACGAAACAATCCAAATGAATTTGAAATGCAGACTTTCAGCTTTAATTCAAGGGGTTGAACATAAATATCAAGTACAAATTTTAGGAACTGCAACCATTTTTATACACAGTCCTTCAGTTTTCAGGGGCTCAAATGTAATTGGACAAATTAATATAATTTAGTTTTGCCTTCAGCAAGTGAAATGCATGCTCAATTGGGTTGAGATCAGGTGATTGCCTCAGCCATTGCAAAATATTCCACTTCTTTTCCTTCAAAAGCTCCTGGGCTGCTTTTGCAGTGTGTTTTGGATCATTGTCCATCTGTATTGTGAAGCCGTCCAATCACCTTTGCTGCATTTGGCTGAATCTGGGATGACAGTATATCTGTAAAAGCTGCAGAATTCATCCGGCTGCTTCTGTCTTCTGTCACATCATCAATAAACACCAATGACCCAGTGCCACTGGAAGCCATGCATGCCCATACCATCACACTGCCTCCACCATGTTTTACAGATGATGTTGTGTTCTTTGGATCATGAGCTGTTCCAAGCCTTCTCCACACTTTTTTCTTCCCATCATTCTGGTACAGATTCAGCTTAGTTTCATATGTGTAAAGAATGTTTTTCCAGAACTGTGAAGGCTTTTTTACATGTTTTTTGGCAAAGTCTAATCCGGCTTTTCTATTCTTCAGGCTTATGAATGGTTTGCACCTTGTGGTGAACCCTCTGTATTTGCTCTTGTGAAGTCTTCTCTTGATTGTTGACTTTGACAATGATACGCCCACCTCCTGGAGGGTGTCCTTCACTTGTCTGGATGTTGTGAATAGGTTTTTCTTTACCATAGAGAGGATCCTGCGATCATCCACCACTGTTGTCTTCCATGGACGTCCATGCCTTTTTATGTTGCTGAGCTCCCCAGTGCGTTCTTCTTTCCTCAGAATGTACCAAACTGTTGATTTGGCCACTCCTAATATTGCTGCGATCTCTCTGATGGATTTGTTTTGTTTTTGAAGCCTTACAATGGCCTGTTTCACTTGCATGGACAGCTCCTTTGAACGCATGATGTAGGTTCACAGCAATAGATTCCAAATGCTAATACCACATTTAGAATCAACTCCAGACCTTTTACCTGCTTAATTGATGAAGAAATAACGAAGGAGTAGCCCACACCTGGCCATGAAACAGCTTTTGATTCAATGCCCATGCCATCACACTGCCTTCACCATGTTTTACAGATGACGTTGTGTTCTTTGGATCATGAGCTGTTCCAAGCCTTCTCCACACTTTTTCCTTCCCTTCATTCTGGTACAGATTCAGCTTAGTTTCATCTGTCCAAAGAATGCTTTTCCAGAACTGGTCTGGATTTTTAGATGTTTTTTGACAAAGTCTAATCTGGCTTTTCTATTCTTCAGGCTTATGAATGGTTTGCACCTTGTGGTGAACCCTCTGTATTTGCTCTTGTGAAGTCTTCTCTTGATTGTAGACTTTGACAATGATACGCCCACCTCCTGGAGAGTGCCGTTCACTTGTCTGGATGTTGTGAATGGGTTTCTTTACCATAGAGAGGATCCTGCGATCATCTACCACTGTTGTTTTCCATGGACGTGCATGCCTTTTTATGTTGCTGAGCTCACCAGGGCGTTCTTCTTTCCTCAGAATGTACCAGACTGCTGATTTGGCCACTCCTAATGTTGCTGCTATCTCTCTGATGAATCTGCTTCATTTTTGAAGCCTTACAATGGCCTGTTTCATTTGCATGGACAGCTCCTTTGAAAACATGATGTAGGTTCACAGCAATAGATTCCAAATGCAAATACCACACTTAGAATCAACTCCAGACCTTTTACCTGCTTATATGATGAAGAAATAAGGAAGGAGTAGCCCACACCTGGCCATGAAACAGCTTTTGATTCAATTGTCTAATTAATTTTGGTCCCTTGTAAGAGGGGGGATGGCTACTCCTAAGAGCTGTAATTCCTAAACCCTTCCTCCAATTTGGATGTACATACCCTCAAATGAAACCTGAGTGCGCACTTTCAGCCCATATCCATTATATAACTATAGCTGGAATATGTTTTGATAAATATCTGGAAAAAAAAAATAAAATTGTGCCTGTGTCCAAATATATATGGACCCAACTGTAGGTCTGTTCCAGGTTAGGGAGTACATCGGCGTGCCTGCTACTAACCCCCGCTGTCACTTGCTACAACAAGATTTTGTAATCAGGTCCCATCCAATGATTTATGGCTAAGACCTGCTGATTGGCTGTAGCCAATCAGAGCACAGAGTCCTGTGTTTACAAACACAATCTGTACGCAGATCAGCAATCTGACTGTTTCTTCTCCCTGCAAAGCAGGGAGATAAAAAACGCCAGATCTGTATGTAAAAACAGCACATATTACACTTGTTAGACACACAGTTAACCCTTTGATTCCCAGTTGATGTTTACCCCTTCCCAGCCAATGTAATTAGCACAGTGACAGCGTACAGTATTATATCTGATTACTGTATTAGTGTCACTGTTGATGTCAGTGTCAGTTAGTGTACCTCCCAGCGAGGGTCTGTTAGTGCCAGATTGCCCGCAACAGTATCACAGTTCCACTAAAAGTCATTGATCACTGTCATTACAAGTATAGTATCATAGCTGTACAAATCACAGTCCACATACCATAGTTTGTAGACGCTATAACTTTCACACAGACCAATTAATATACATTTATTGGGAATTTTCTTACCAAAGACTTGCAGCAGAATACAATTTGACCTCAATTTATGAAGAAATTAGAATTTATTGGATCTTTTTTATATGAGAAAGTAGAAAACGTTTTTTTTTTAATTTTTCTGTATTTTTTCATTTATATAATATAAAATAAAAAACCCAGTGGTGATCAAATACCACCAAAATAAAACTCTATTTGTGTGAAAAATATGATATAACATTAATTTGGGTACAGTGTTGCATAAACAAGCAATTGCCAGTTAAGGTAGCACAGTGCTGAATAGCAAAACAAAAAAATGCCCTGGTTGTGAAGGGGGTAAAACCTTATGGAGGTCAAGTGGTTACTTAGGTTTCCTTTGCTGGTTTACTAAATAACCCAAATTGAACAACCCTAAAAATCTCAAAACTCTAAATAAAAAACAAATCAATTTTTTCAGGCAAATTTTGTCTAAGCAGCTCAAGACTTTCAGCTTCTGGGAAATTTCGCCAGGGGTAAAAACGATATAATTTGTTGGAAACATCGTTTTTCCGAAATCATGATGCTCCTCCCTACTCAAAACACATTTCAATTCATCTTTCCCCAATCTGCCTTCAGCAAATTGAAATTTGGTTGGTTCCAATGTATTAGCTCACTCTACACCCCATCATTGCCCTTCTGCCTTAATAACCCCATCTGCGTTCACATCTCAAATGTTCTCAATACACAAAGGCTGCGTGTTTAGAAGGGGTAGGAAGGTGTACTCCGGAGATCTTTGGATGCTCCAGGCCAGGCAACAGACTGCTGAGGCTTCACAAGCACTTACGTCCGCTTGGCTGCAAATCGACAGAAAATTCTCAGCTTTGTGCCTGGGGCCCCCGCCTCTTCTGCATGCCCAGGTGCAATGCGATGTGACTACAGAACTTACGCTTTGTTAGCTGCTTGGAATGGAGAACACGGCTCCTCCCTACTCAGTGCCTCCCCTACTAATCATCCTACACACCCTAATCCTCCCACATTATCTGCCTTCTTGCCTTTTCCCACACAACCACTGAGTTGGACAAACCAACCTGCCCCAGATGTTTTCAGAAAAAATCCTGGCCTATTCGAGACTGTGAGGGTTCTCATTTTTCCAGATCATGATATAGCTAGTAGTAGTTGGTCACATTCATCTGGACTTGTTCTGTGACATTGAAGATGTTTGATAGCTTCTCCAGCCCACTTCTTCAGTGCTAATAAGTGTCAGGAACATGCTCCCAATTTTGTATCCTCACAGGTAGCATAGCCACCTTAAACAATCACCATGGAATGTGTCAGGGCAGATGCTGATTGTCCAAGAGCAACATGGGAAGTGTCCAAGAACAGGGTGGGAGATGTGAAAGTTATGGGACTGCCCTTTTCTAGTCATGGAATGAAATTAGGTAAATTGAACAGGAAGGTTCCACAACTTTCACACCTTCCATCCTGTTCTTGGACACTTCCCATGTTGTTCTCTTGATACTTCCCATGTTGTTCTTGGACACTTTCCATGTTGTTCTTGGACACCTCCCATCCTGTTCTTGGACACTTCGCATTTTGTTCTTGAACAACTTCCATCCCGTTCTTGGATAACTCTCATCCTGATTTTGGACAACCCCCATCCTGTTCTTGGATAACTCCCATCGTGTTCTTGAACAACTCCCATCCTGTTCTTGGACAACTCTCATTCTGTTCTTGGACAACTCCCATCCTGTTCTTGAACAACTCTCATCCTGACCTTGGACAACCCCCATCCTGTTCTTGGACAACCCCCATTCTGTTCTTGGACAACTCCCACCCTGTTCTTGAACAACTCCCATTCTGTTCTTGGACAACTCCCATCCTGTTCTTGGACAACTCCCATTATGTTCTTGGACAACTCCAATGCTGTTCTTGGACAACCCCCATCCTGCTCTTGGACAACCCCCATCCTGTTCTTGGATATCTCCCATCCTGTAGTTTGACACTTCCCATCTTGTTCTTTGACATTCCCCATCCTGTTCTTGGACACTTCCCATCTTGCTCATGGTCAACCAACATCTGCCTTAACACATTCCATGGTGATTGGTTCAAAGCTGAATTCCAGGTATGGCTTTTATAGCATAGTTACAATGGTCCAGCTTGGTCTCTGGTCTCCCACATGTGTACTGTGGGAGACCAGATATAGTGAATGCAAGGTTCAAGGTTTAGTAACACTTTAACTTCCTCTCTAGCCTCTCTAGCTGCAGTACTGTCAAGCACTTCTATATCAAAGATGGTGTCCAAGTCTCAAAGGAGGGATTGTGGTCAGGTTGGCGGTATGTGTGGAGGGGGTGCGATCAGGTTGGTGGTATGTGTGTGTGTGTGGGGGGGGGGGGGTGCGATCAGGTTGGCAGTATAAGTGCGTGGGGGGTGTCCAGGTTGGCATTATGTGTGTGGGGGGTGTTCAGGTCAGGGGTTCTGCATCCTCCTAGAGCACAATGAAAACTTCTACATGCTTTAACATGTTCTCTGCTGGATACTGATAGAAGTCACAGGACTGCTATATACTGCTGATGAGAAAAGGTATTCAGCAGTTTATATTTACTAAAGTAATTGCATTTCCATGTTCTGTGTACTGTGGGAAACCAGACATAGTGAATGCAGGGTCCAGGGAGACCAGATATAGTGAATGCAGGGTCCGGGGAGACCGGATATAGGGAATGCAGGGTCCGGGGAGACCAGATATAGTGAATGCAGAGTCCAGGGAGAGCGGATATAGTGAATGCAGGGTCCAAGAGACCAGATATAGTAAATGCAGGGTCCGGGGAGACCAGATATACTGAATACAGGGTCCGAGAGGCCAGATATAGTGAATGTAGGGTCCGGAGAGACCAGATATAGTGAATGCAGGGTCTGGGGAGACCAGTTATAGTGAATACAGGGTCTGGGGAGACCAGATATAGTGAATGCATGGTCCGGGGAGACCAGATATAGTGAATGCAGGGTCCAGGGAGACAAGATATAGTGAATGCAGGGTCCGGAGAGACCAAATATAGTGAATGCAGGGTCTGGGGAGACCAGATATAGTAAATGCAGGGTCCGGGAGAGCGGATATATTGAATGCAGGGTTCGGGGAGACCGGATATAGTGAATGCAGGGTCCTGGGAGACCAGATATAGTGAATGCAGGGTCAAGGGAGACCAGATATAGTGAATGCATGGTCCGGGGAGACCAGATATAGTGAATGTAGGATCCAAGGAGACCAGATATAGTGAATGCAGGGTCTTGGGAGATCAGATATAGTAAATGCAGGATCTGGGGAGAGCAGATATAGTGAATGCAGGGTCCAGGGACACCGGATATAGTGAATGCAGGGTCCGGGGAGAGCAGATATAGTGAATGCAGGGTCCGGGGAGACCAGATATAGTGAATGCAGGGATCAGGGGGGACCGGATATAGTGAATGCAGGGTCCGGGGAGACAAGATATAGTGAATGTAGGGTCTGGGGAGACCAGATATAGTGAATGCAGGGATCAGGGGGGACCGGATATAGTGAATGCAGGGTCCGGGGAGACAAGATATAGTGAATGTAGGGTCCGGAGATACCAGATATAGTGAATGCAGGGTCCTGGGAGACCAGATATAGTGAATGCAGGGTCTGAGGAGACCAGATATAGTGAATGCAGGGTCCGGGGAGACAAGATATAGTGAATGTAGGGTCCGGAGATACCAGATATAGTGAATGCAGGGTCCGGGGAGAGCAGATATAGTGAATGCAGGGTCTGAGGAGACCGGATATAGTGAATGCAGGGTCTGGGGAGACCAGATATAGTGATTGCAGGGTCCGGGGAGACCAGATATAGTGAATGCAGGGTCCGGGGAGACCAGATATAGTGAATGCAGGGTCCTGGGAGATCAGATATAGTGATTGCAGGGTCCGGGGAGACCAGATATAGTGAATGCAGGGTCCGGGGAGACCAGATATAGTGAATGCAGGGTCCGGGGAGACCAGATATAGTGAATGCAGGGTCTGGGGAGACCAGATATAGTGAATGCAGAGCCCGGGGAGACCAGATATAGTGAATGCAGGGTCCTGGGAGATCAGATATAGTGATTGCAGGGTCCGGGGAGACCAGATATAGTGAATGCAGGGTCCGGGGAGACCAGATATAGTGAATGCAGGGTCCGGGGAGACCAGATATAGTGAATGCAGGGTCTGGGGAGACCAGATATAGTGAATGCAGAGCCCGGGGAGACCAGATATAGTGAATGCAGGGTCTTGGGTTTAGTAACACTTAAAGAATAAATGGCACCCGAATGCACGTTGTGTGTTTTACCACAATTTTGCATCACAGACAGAGTCGTGGTCTGACAGCGATTCCAAATTTCCAAGTGTGAATAAGGCCTTACCTTTAATAAGCATATAAAAGTAATAATAAACATAAGAGAGATTCCAACAATTCATGGCTGGCTTTATCCAGTGTGATGTAGTAATGATCACTGAACACTAGATGGCGATGTAACAAATGGTAACACCACAGTCACTGGTTTGGTATACATGGAGAAGGCAGATGTAGTATAAAAGTTATACATTAATAATTGATATCCTGGATGTGTTTATGACTAAACATATAAATAATTTAGGAACAAATGAACCTTTTGTGTCAAGGAAAAAAAATCCTATTTTTCTTCTCTTTGTTGATTCCATGCCTTCAATACATTGATCTTTAAAAAAATGATTTAACTGCCGCACATTCATGTCACATTGTCAGCCCATGTACAGGAAAAGAAGAATATAGAAGGATAAGAAATAAAACATTTTAAGAGATGCTGAGTTCGTACCATGTGACATCAGCCAGACAACTGGGAGCAGGATTTTGGTGCTAGGAGGCCTTGTATGATGGGACTCCTCATACACCCCGAGATTCACACACCCAAGGTCTGATTATAGACTGCACACAGTTTACAATAAAACATAAGGAAAATGGGACCGGATGGGTCTTTGTTTACATTTTTCAAAGCACTCCCTTATGCGGTTTCACTTACCCTTGAGTTTAATGATGGGTAACGCAACACAGCAATGAGTAACATTTAAAGAATATGTAAACCCAACATTTCCTATTCCTGATATGTGCCTGCTGTACCATGTACTTGTAGGAAAAAGTCTCCTGTTCTCTCTGTTTTGCTTCTTTTGTGTGAATTCTCTGGTGTTCCTGCCAGTTACTGCTTTCCTTTTAGAAACTGACCACGCTACACATAAGAGCAAAGCGTGGTCAGTTCTCTAGCTGCGCTGTAAACTCTGTATGCTCTCTCCCAATGATCAAACATGTCCTGACATGCCCCCCCCCCACACAGCTATTCACTGGTAAGACCAGTGTCTGTTATTTCTCCTCCTCCAGATCTATTTGCAACTGAGAACAGAGGAAATGTGGTCACTTATAAAAAAGGGAAAAGGATATTTTTAATGTTTTTATATCTATCCACAATTTTTTGTTGCCTTTCATTTCTATCTTAACCACATCCCGGCCTATTGTAATATGATGGCTGGGCGGGATTTTGACGATCCGGGTGGATATCATATGACGTCCACCTAGAACGCACCTTGCGCACAGCAGTGGGAAATGCTGCAGCACGATCTGTCACCGGTTGTGTCCACCCGACACAGTCAATGAACGATCACTGTAGCGGCCTGCTGCCGGTACCATGTTATTGCTGTGACCAATCACAGCAGATCACAATTGTAAACACAATTGTAAACAATGAATGGCTTCCTTTCATGCCATTTATTTGTGTTTCTAGGTGTGACTGATCACAGTGATTACATGGCACAGAGAGGGCCAATCACAGCCAACCTGTACCATGTGATTAGCTAATCAAATCATAACAATACACACTGAATGAATCAGTTTTATTTAGTAAAAATGGTTGTTTATACCAGTGAAATTCACTGATCACAGTGAAACAAATCCTGGTCACTTGCCCAGAGTAGTACAGTGTTACTATGGTAACACTGTATTGCTCTGGTCACAGGGGTAAAAAAAAAAAATAATAAAAAAATAGTAGCCGCAACCTATTAGATTGTAAGCTCCCAGGAGCAGGGCCCTCCTAACCCTCTTGTATTGAACTGTATTGTTGCTGTATTGTCTCCCTTTATATTGTAAAGTGCTGAGCAAACTGTTGGCGCTATATAAATCCTGTATAATAATAATAATAGTAATAAATTTTTTTTGAATGTATTATTATTTATTTATTTTTTACATCTTGTCACCAGTCAGTATCCCTGATCACCACCACGCCAGTTATATGATACTGCTATACTGTACTGGTGACAGTATGTAAGAAAAAAAGTGAAAAAAAAACATTTTAATTTCTTCATATTCCAAAAAATTGTGACAAAAAATAACAACTTAAAAAAACTCGCCATGCCTCTTACTAAATACCTTAGACTGTCATTTGGGGGGTATTTGTACTGTCCTGACATTTTTGGGCCGAAATGAGATTGGATGTCAGTATATCAGGATTGATCAATTTTCAGATATATTACACAGATTGTAGATTCTTTAACTTTCCTACCAACTAAATAATAAATACTGATTTGGGTTATCTTCAAAGAAATGTAGCAGAATACATTTTGCCCTGAATTTATGAAGAAAAAATATTAATTTACAAATTTTACAACAGAAATAGCAAAAAACACATTTTTTTTCAACATTTTCAGTCTTTTTTCATTTTTTTTAGCAAAATCTAAAAAAGCAGTGGTGATTAAATACCACCAAAAGAAAGGTTTGTTTGAGTGAAAAAAAACATAAAAACTTCATATGGGTAAAATATTGCATGACCGCGCAATTGTCATTCAAAGTGTGATGGCACTGAAAGCTGAAAATTGGCCTGGACTGGAAGGGGGGGAAAGTGTCCGTTATTGAAGGCGTTAAACTGAATGGGTTGCTGCACAAGGTCAGGGTTTACATATATGTTAAGAGTTTTCTCCTTCCAGGAACTCCGACATTCAGAAGGGCTAAACATACGCCGTGTGTGCATGAGGCCTAAAGGAAATACTATCCCCTCTGTCCTCTACTAACAAAGTGATTTAAAGTATATGTAAACCCTCGCCTTCTAAAAATACCCATTCAGTTTAAAATAGAATATAAAGGTAAAATGTCTGTGTATAGATAAAAGAAAATTGTTAATAACTTTTTTTTCTTTTTCTGTGATCACATAGTTACATAGTTAGTTGCTGAAAAAAGACAAAAGTCCACCCAGTTCAAAAAAAGTTATAATCCTATACCCACAGTTGATCCAGAGGAAGGCAAAAAACCCAGCAAAGCATGATCCAATTTGCTCCTGCAGGGAAAAAAATACCTTCCTGATCCCCCGAGAAGCAATCGGATATTCTGTGGATCAACTTTACTTATAAATATTCGTATCCAATTATATTCTGTGTATCCAAGAAACAATCCAGGACTTTTGTAAAGCAATCCACTGAGCTGGCCACAACCAACTCTTGAGGGAGTCTATTCCACATTTTCGGACAGAAGGGGGCGCCAATCTGAGTGTAGAGGGTTATTGATTTATTAATAACATAAGGTAATACAATTTTCCTCCAGTCGTAAAGAGTGCCCCCTTGTCCTCTGTGATGACCTCAGGGTGAATAACTCTACACCGAGTTCACTATATGAACCACTGATGTATTTATACATGGAGATCATATCCCCCCTTATGTATTTATACATGGAGATCATATCCCCCCTTATGTATTATACATGGTGATCATATCCCCCCTTATGTATTATACATGGAGATCATATCCCCCCCTTATGTATTATACATGGAGATCATATCCCCCCTTATGTATTATACATGGAGATCATATACCCCCTTATGTATTATACATGGTGATCATATCCCCCCTTATGTATTATACATGGTGATCATATCCCCCCTTATGTATTAAACATGGAGATCATATCCCCCCTTATGTATTATACATGGAGATCATATACCCCCTTATGTATTATACATGGATATCATATCCCCCCTTATGTATTATACATGGAGATCATATCCCCCCTTATGTATTATACATGGTGATCATATCCCCCTTATGTATTATATATGGAGATCATATCCCCCCTTATGTATTATATATGGAGATCATATCCCCCCCTTATGTATTATACATGGAGATCATATCCCCCCTTATGTATTATACATGGAGATCATATCCCCCCTTATGTATTATACATGGAGATCATATCCCCCCTTATGTATTATACATGGAGATCATATCCCCCCTTATGTATTATACATGGAGATCATATCCCCCCTTATGTATTATACATGGAGATCATATCCCCCTTATGTATTATACATGGTGATCATATCCCCCCTTATATATTATACATGGAGATCATATCCCCCCTTATGTATTATACATGGAGATCATATCCCCCTTATGTATTATACATGGAGATCATATCCCCCTTATGTATTGTTGTGGTGGTTTATGTAAGGATATATATTATTTATAAAGGGCGTGTCCCTTTCCCTTAGATGAAATATTACAGTGCCTCCAGCCGTTAAAATACGACAAATATTTAGTAAACCAATAATTTGGACACTTTGATAATTTGATCACCACTTATTATTATACCTTGAATTCTTTTAGCCAATATGATTTCGTACCATACACACAAAATTTGCCTTATAATAGATAAATATAAAAATTTATTTATGTACAAAAATTATATATATATTAACACAAAACGCAAAAGACTGGTGATAAATGAACATTGGTACACACAATCAAAAATATATCCTACCAATGTGAGACACAATAATAAGGTCTCTAACTAATTACATCAATCACAAATTTTTAATGATATGATTTTTATTAAATTTATTAATAATTAATAATTTCGAATATCTCAAAGGTTATATTCTTACAAGCCGTGGCCATAGGATTGCAAGAAGGAAGCCCTTGATATATGATACTCTGGTTATTAATATTCAATAAATTATGAAATATGAAAAAATTTATAATATGGCAATAAACAATTTTTAACAGTAACACAGTATCTTTCTACATATATCTAACTACTCAATATTGTTATGATACACTGAGGTAATTTTATGATTCCACACAACAGAGAAAATAATTAATACAAAAATCAAATAAATATCTCACCACACCCGGAATTCAGACTAGGCAACTCTCCCGTGGATTTAGCTGGCAGTGGAACGCCTTTAGACTGATATATAGGGCAAGTGATAGATTCAGTAGGGGAGAATGTAGGAAGTTATCAGATTAGAGGTTTAAAGTTTTAGGAAGTTTGAAAAGATGGAAGAGTAGTTATTCAGCAGATCTTCTTCAGATGTCAGGTCTTTCCATGAGGTTTTTATGAGGGATTTTTTTTTTCCTTAAAGCACATGGGCTTTTATATCCACTAGTCCATTGTTCTAAGATACCTTCCCACCAGGCTTCCTGATTGGCTAGTTGAGAAATGTGTGCACATAAGCTATTTCTCACCTGCCCGCCAGGTGGCGGTCATGTATCACAGAACAATGTGAGTATTTGAGATGACTCATACCTTGGGTGGAATCTTCAGGTAATTTCAGGAATAAAATATACGGCTCTATCCAGATATAGCAGTGATACCTATATTATTCTAAATAGGGACCATGGAATATAGGTGTATATTCGGTTATTCCTCCTTGAAGTACCATCCTGTTTGTTTCCTGATAAGACATGTAACTAATGCTAGTCTATAATACATCTTACTTCCCATCATCTCAATACTCAAATTAGTGATATATAGTTCCCATTGCTGAGTATTTAGTGGTGTTTAAAATCTATAACATCTTATTTATGATATGTTTTTGTAGTATATTTTTGTCATGATATACAGTGAACTTTTAAACTTAAATGTCCTGAATTTCACCCCTTTGTTTCAGAATCAACATTTTCTCTGTGTAGGAAAAAAAAACTCTCTGTTTGCATGGCCCTTGTATTGGACTCATGGTAAACAATTGTTAATGCTTTCACCCTTGGTGAACAATAGTATATGGTAATAGTTTCAGAGGTCTGTTAGTTCATCACACTCTACAGGTTTTGGTTAAGCTTTCAACCAGTTGAGTTCCCGTCTCATTCTTGTTGAAATGTTTAAAAGTCAAAGTCCTATCTGGCTATGTGTTTGACTTTTCTGTATGTGCATTCTTCTCAACCTCCATATACAAATAGTCCTTGTTGACAGTTCAAACAGGCTTATTGTCTTGGAAAAGACTCACTTCCCCCATTCTCCATTTCTTAACTAGAATCCTTGATGGTTCAACCAAGACAAAATTAACTCTTAGCATCCGGCTATACTGAGCTGTTTGCCACATAATATTATGTCTTGATAAAAGTCATATTTTTGAGACGTGATTCAAAAGTCCACAACAAATCCCCCTTTGTTTTTGGGGTATAGGCACGCGTAGAGGGGTGTCTGTATCGAAAAACATGAGTGGGACTTTTGGTTAGAGTGATCGTTCGTCTTCTCCGGTGAAGTGAATGAAATTAAAAAAAAAATTTTTTTTTTTTTTTTTTATAATAAAATGGCAGCGGTGATGCTGGTTGGTCCTCAACTTGACTCGGCGTCTTTAGATGGATACTTCCGATGACGATCCTGGTCTTGTGATGAGGCCGGCCTGGCCTGGCACATCCACCTTGGGGTCCATGGGTCCTCCGCACGACAGGTCTCTTAGACGGTCTCCTAGGCGGGTCTTTTCCTCTGGACTGGCCCTTGGTGGCCTGGGACATCAGGTTATCGTCTCCGGATCGATCTCTGGCATCTGGCCTTTCCCACAGGACATTATAGCTTCCTTCTAGGGTCCGGTCATTGACACCTCCGATCGCCGGTCTGGTCATAGTCTGGGCCTTCCTTTCTAAATTATTAAAATGAACAGTTTAAGTATGGGATATACATAAAATTATGTTACTGGATCCTGTAAGGCAAAAGATGAATTATATGTTTAAAGGAAATTTAATAATGATCTCAATATCTCCAGATAGGAATTGGTGGGTTCAGTCTTCCAACAACTGCAATTGAGACTTCGGATGGCAAGCACGTAATTGATTGATGTGCACCCATCTATCACTGATTTCACCATACCGGGTAACCTGCAATTTATATGCGACCGGAGAGATTTTATCAATGATAGAGAACGGACCTTTCCAAGATGGAAGGAATTTCCGTTCCTTGATCTGGTCTCTTGCAAAGTTGTATAGATAGACCTTGTCACCAATCTCATATTCCTTCTTGGAGGTTTTGAGATCATAGTATGTCTTAGCACTAGTTGCAGCTCTTTCCAAATTTCGCTGGGCAAAGGCAAAAGCATATTGCAGATGTTTACGTAAATCCTCTATGTACTGGTGTGTGGTGGTAGCATTGATCAAATTTTGATCTGTAGTGCGATACAATAAGTGCTGGGGCAGTACCATCCGTCTACCTGTCATCAGTTCAAAAGATGACATTTTTGTAACTGTATTCGGAGTAGCCCTCAACGCCATCAGGACCAGCGGGAGCTTGACATCCCAATCTTTGCCTGTTTCCTTAACAAATTTCTTAAGGACATTAACGATGGTCTGATTGTATCGTTCTACACCACCACTAGAGGCTGGCCGATAGGCAATATGCAATTTCCTTTTAACCCCCAAAATTTTCCACAATTTGGCCATCACTTCGCTAGTGAAGTGCGATCCTCTATCAGACTCTATCCTCTGAGGTAAACCAAAACGTGAAAATACATGATTTATTAGCAATGCAGCACATGTCTCGGAGCTGTTATTTGGTGCTGGTATACATTCGACATACTTGGTGAATAAACATGTAACTGTTAACATATACCGATTTCCTCGTGAAGATTTTGTTACGGGCCCAATAAAATCCATCTGAAGGTCTGACCAAGGCATACATATCCCCCTCTTCTGGAGAGGTGCTCTGTGAGTTGGCTTGGTAGGTTGAAATTGGGGACATATTAGGCAACCTTGGCAGTACTCCTTCACATCACGTAACATATGAGGCCAGTAGGCATAATCCCGCAGGATCTCATACGTGATCTTCTCTCCACGATGACCGGAAGTGGGAGCATCATGGGCATGCTGTAGCATCAAACCTCTAAATTTAAGTGGGACGACCCATTGTTGTACGCCACCCTTTGAGGTTCGTATCAACAATCCCTGGTATAAAGAGAATTGGGATTTGGATTTCATTAAGATACGTAAATCCTCCTTCCCACTACATACTTCCTTATTTATGGGATTTTGGTTGGGATCTTCTATATGACTATAAAACAAGCCAATTATTGGGTCTTCTTTTTGGGCAGTAATTAAATCCTCACTAGGAGAATCGTGACTCCACTGTAATGCATTCGGATCACCAGCTGTTCTGGCCTGTTGCCTGGTGACAGCTTCAACCTGTACGGTACCTAAAAATTGATCAATGTCTAACAGTTCACCGGTGATTGCCCCTTCCTTGGCTAGAGAATCGGCCAGATCGTTCCCTTCTTTCTCGGCACCTAGAACCTTGGAGTGGCCTTTGGTCTTCTTGAAGTGCAGGGTGAGATCATTGGACCTTACCAGTTCATCGATGTGACAAAAGAGCTTACCATGTTTCACGGGTTTGTGATTACTCTTGTTCATGTTGTTTCGCTTCCACCTAGGGAAATACTCCACAAAACTATTCCTGACATAATTGGAATCGGTTATGATGGCACACTCTCTGATGTTGAACTCTATAGCCATCTCAACTGCTCTAAGAATTGCAGTAAGTTCAGCAACCTGACTGCTTTTTGGTCCAAGTTTGTATCCCACAGAAATTGGGGTGACACCTTGGGTCCAAACGATTCCAATACCTGCCACTAGTTGGAGCTGTTCCCCATCCTTGTGATGAAAAGCACAACCATCCACATATACACACGGCAGCTGTTTACAGTATTCTTCATCGTAAACCTTGTAGGGAGAGAACAGTTGTTCTTCCAGAAAGTCAGTGTCCGGGCCCTCCATAGCAGGCGTAGTTGCGGAACAATCATGGAGCTCGGCTAGGCCCTGGGCTACTGGACTTTCCTTGTTCTGTTTGTACCGAATTTCAAGAGGCCACCCTTGCAAAGACAAAGTCCAAGCAGTGATGCGGCTATTAGACACATTTCCTCCCTTGATACGTTCACTCTTTAAATACTGTAAAGGCTGGTGTGCCGTTTCAACAATGATTCTCTCTCCCTGAATGTAACTGCGGAAATTCTGTAATGCCCACACGGTGGACAATAGAGCTTTTTCACAGTCACTGAACTTTACTTCAACCGGGGACAAAGTTTTACTGGCATAGGCAATCACCTTACTGACATCATCACGTTTCTGGTAAAGAACAGAACTCATACTTACCTGCGTAAACCCTGTCTCTAGATAGAAATTTTTACCCCCTTCGGGATATCCGAGACACGGGGCTTGTGTGAGACGTTCCTTTAATTCCTTCATGGCGTCCTCCTGTTTCTTACCCCACGACCATTCGACATCCTTCTTCAGTAGGTGAAGCAGTGGCTTGCTTATCTCGGCGTAATTATCAATAAACTTACGCGAGTAGTTTACCATACCTAGGAATGATCTCAATTCTTTAAGGTTAATAGGGACTTTACAATTCAGAACCGCCTCAACTTTCTTCTTTTGCGGGTTCAAACCTTCAGCAGTAACTTCATGGCCTAGGAAGTTTACCTTCGTGCGACACCACTGGGCTTTTTGTAAGGACAGTTTTACTCCTGCTGCTTTTAATTGGCCCAGGACATGCCGAAGTTCTGTAATGTGTTTGGCCATATCTGTACTTTTGATCAGGATATCGTCCACATATGCCAACGTCCCCCTTTCGAAGGCGTCTGGCATGGCCTTGTGCATGAACACAGCAAATTCATGTCCGGAATTTATGAATCCGAAAGGCATTCTCACCCAACAATATTGTCGATTCCCAAAACTGAAAGCCAGTTTGTATTGGTCTTCCTCACTCACCTTTATGGTCCAATACCCCTGTGCACAATCCAAGGCTGTGAAAACTTGGGATCCTTGGAGCTGGGCGAGACATTGGTCTATGTATGGGACAGGCCATCCTGACATGTACACACGTTTGTTCAGCTGATGGAGGTCAGCGCACAAACGCCATTGTCCATTGGGTTTTAAAATACCCAGGATCGGGTGGTTATAGGAGCTGTGGATGGGCCGAATTATACCCCTTTCATGTAACTTCCTGATAATCTCAGCTAGAGATTCATAGGAAGCTAATGGTAACCTATACTGTCTTACAAATACTGGTGGGGCATCTGGATCTGTTTGGATCCTAGCGATGTGTAGGTCAGTAGTCCCACAATCGTAAGAATCCTTGGCAAAGATTTCTTGGAATTCAAGGAGAAGCTCTCGGAGCAATTGTCGGTCGAGATCATTGGAACACGCATCGGCGAGGGCCACCATCTCTTCCACTAACTCCTTGAATCCAGGAAAGCTTTCCGGCTGACCTATCTCATATGCCTCTTCAAGTTTTGTAGTGAGGTCATTGGGTATGTGATGTGTGTGTGTGTTCTCCTGCCATCCAGGTTCTTTGGGGTACTCTTGTTCTTTGATTGGGTGATCAAAGACGATTGATGTCTCTTCGATTCGACAGGTGCCATCTTTAGAATTGAATGGATAAATGGACTCTATGGTGAAAATACCCTCTGGTAATGAATGGAATGTTTGTTCAATTAATTGTTCCTCCGACAAATATTCATCGGGGATGAGTCCAATCACCTGGTTGGTGACCCCAAAGGTGTAATATTCAGTCTCTACCGCTAGACCAATAAGGGTCTCTTTGGGTAAGACGATGTCCTGATTGGACAGATTATGTATGTAAATGTACATCGGGGATTGATGTGTGTTGACTAGGGGCGTGTGTGTAATGTTCAGTCCCTCCCCCTGCATTTTATGGGAGAGGCATACCAATGCATCTGACCCCTTCAGTCTATGTCCCTTTTTAACTTGGATGGGGAGTATGAAGTTATTTATGCCCTTAGGAATTGTAATCTTTTGGGCTACCTGGACTTCAACAGCATAAGGCATCTGTTGCTGGGATTTTAAAGCTAAGTCCAGATTTTGGTATTTTTCGGGGTCCCCCTTTAGTCGACTCCATAAACAGTCATTAATTAGGTCGACTTGCATTGCAAAGCGATGTAATACATCGTTGCCAAAATAAATTTTAGTTTGGGGATTATCCAAGACTAGGAACACATGGGTGGCTGTTTTGTTTCCTACAGTGACGTTTAAGAGACACCTAGCCATTGAATTGTGATCATCAGAGTCATCAAGGGAGTCTGAAATCCAATGACGCTGAGGTGTGGAGAAACGGATCATTTCCATTTCGGTCAGGTGTTTTATCAACCCATGGCTTACAAAGCTGTGTTCCTGTCTCAAATCTAGTTTGGCATATTTTGACCTATTAAGACCATTTATCCGGATGGGGATAAACAAGTCGCTGTTAACCCTTTCAATACCTGTCAAGAATTGGGTGTGATCTCCCCCTTTTCTTGGTTTATCCTCCTGATGAAAAGATATCGTAAGGATGTCATCTTGGAGGGAAATATCTTTTATTTTATCTTGGGGAATTCTAAAAATGTGTTCCTCATCTCTTCTGATAGGGTTATGGTCATCAGGTTTGATAACCGTTACATCAGGAAGTTGGCTGTTCCTGAAATGGATTTCTAATGATCCAGGCCTTTCTTCCACCAGGTGGCAGTGTTGTCGGGAATGGGGAGTTTTAAGTTTTCCATATTTAATCGGGGTATTTACCTGTGACCACAGTACTTGGTTCACACAGTCAACTATGGTGTTCAGCCTTTTTAGGAAGTCCATCCCAATTATCATGTGGTGCTGGGAGATACTGGCAATGATGATGGGGTGTCTCAGTTCCTTATTACCCAGTTTCAATTTAAGCCAGGCGGTACCCATGACTTGTAACGGGTCTTCACCTACACCAATCAATGAGCTGTCAAAACTTTTAAGTCTCGGCTTGGTGGGCATGACATTCGCCACTTTGTCAAAATGTTCCTGTGACATGATGGTTGCTTGGGATCCAGTGTCTATTAAACCGACAATCGACAGATCACTGGCATCCTGCACCTGTACTGTGGCATAATATCTCCCATCAGATTCAGTCAGCTCACACATGAAATTAGTGTGGTTGAAGATCTGTGGGCCCTTCAATAACATATGGCTGGCTCTTATCTCACCGCATGTGGTGGACACATTACCCTTATCCTCCCTGGTGGGATTCTTGGACTGTCTCAAGACAGAAGCACAACTAGAAGTTGGTGCTCCGTCTGGCTTGTCAATCCCGACGACTTCCGATGCCGCGACTATATTAGGGGCAATAGATGGACACTGAAAACCAGGAGAATCATTAATAACCAACAACTGGTCCCCCTTTGCCTGAGAACTAGATTCTCTATTAGTAGGCGTGTCAGGGACGGGGCACACATCTCCTGTCATTTGACTCAGTGTCCTCCCCTGTTGGTTTAAGGCTTGGTTGCCTGTTAATTCTGTGACCCTCGGTTGGTCACAGGAGCTGCTCCTAAAAAAGGATTGGATGGAAATTGAGTGACAAGCCTGTCCATTTGTTCAGCCATTTTGCTGACCTGTGCCTCTATTTGTCCAATACGCTCAGAGGAGTCATTCTGTTGATTCCCCCTTTTCCTATACTTGCGCTTGTATTTTGGACGAGACTGGTAATGAGACTCAGAGTCAGAACTACTGCTCTGGTCCCGACGCCATTGTTCTCTCTGAGGTTTTGGGGTCTCCCTGTTATTAAAGGGAGCCTGGGGTACTGTATCCCCCCTTTGAGCCTGAGGGTGTTCTTGGCGTGGAGGAAATCTTTGGAAGTCGGAGTTTTTATTAAAATTGGGATTCTTATTGTAATTATGGGGCCTGTTGAAATTGGGGTTCCCATAAAAATTCCCATGTTGGTTTTGGCGAGGATAATAGAACCTCTGAGGATACCATTGCCTCCTTTGATTCTCATCACTATACTGGCCCTTACCATACTTTTTATTCTTCTCACTTCCACTACCGTAGTTCCCTGGCTTTTGTCTATCCTTTCTCACCCACTGGTTTTGGGGTGCAAAGTTATGGACCTCCTTCACTTGCTGGGTTTGAGGTACAAATCTAGGGGAACCATTGGTTTTACCCCCACGGACTACTTCCGCATATGATTTCTTCTCTGCCTGCAAATTTGGATTTGGAGGGGAAACGGTAGTGGCTGCTACTATCTTGGGGCTATTTTTGGGTTCTCTTTTTATCCCGCCCTCACTGGACTGTTGGATCGAGAATAAATAGTCACTCTCTCTCACCAACCAATCAAGAGAGCATCCCTTTCTGTAATCCTTTGCAAGTCCCAATTTTATGTAAGCAGGTAATGCTTCATAGAATAGTGTCTTGAATTCTGGCTGGTTAGGATTGGGATCCTTTTCAGCCAGGAAATAGGCATTTCTGAGGACAGCCAGAAATTCTGCAGGGCTTTGGTGAGGACCACACTTTAAATTGTAGGCCGCAGCCTTGGCAGAGGTTACAGTTTTATAAGGCCCAAATTCCATGTGGCACTTATGTTTAACCTCTCTCCAGGACTGATTGGAATAGGCCCTCAAGGTCTCAAAGAATTGCCGGTATTTCTCTTCAAACACCCATGGCAGCAATTCTATTTTGGTGTGGTCATCTCTAATGCCCAGAATCTCTAACGTCTGTTCATATGTTCTCATGTGTTCGGTGATCTCAAGGGACCCTTTCTTAGAAAACATAGGAACAGTGTCCTTCAGGAACTTAATGACCTTTGGGGTGTCATATCTCCTGAATGACCCCTGGGATTTCCCTTCCTGCCTATATGAAACCTCATATTTTTCTTCTGAGCGCTCTGGAGTATATCTTGAAAGCTTAGGAGGTGACCTATATTCTGACCCTGACTCACTATCAGATACTTCGCTGTGATGCGGGTATCTCCGCTCATCAGCCTCTGGCTTGACTGGGTTGGTCCGTCTTTGAACCCCAGAATTTATTTGGGCCGTCAACCTTATAATCTGCTCCTCCAGAGTTTTCTGCTCAGATTTTATCAAGGTAAGTTCTGACTGGTCATGCTTATCCCCTGGGTGAACTTTAATTTTGACAGGAGATAACCTCTCTGATCTGAAGTACTCCACCTCATCTTTTAAGTCCTGATACTTCTTTTGAAGTTGTTTTAATTCCTGAAAGTTTCTTTCATATAGGTCCTGAGCACTTCGAAAGTCTCCGACCAATCTATCATAATGTTTCTCGGATTCGTCTAAACGAACACCGGCATGACCAAGCTTCCCTTTCAAAGACTCAATGTCCTGATTTTTGCTTTCTAACAAGAGGCGGGCCTCTGACAACTCTTCCCTTAGAGTCATGGTCTGCTGGGCAGCTCCAGCGGTCATGAACCATAACATGGGCCAAGCTTCTAGGAGAAGTCTGTCACGGCTTCTATCACTTTCTGCTCCAGCAAATGCTATTAAAAACCCAACAACCTGGCCCTTTTGGTTGAACAGGTCCTCAAAAGTGCTAATAGCCTGCTTTTTCTCTTCATCCACAAATTCCTTATTGCTATCCCCCAAACTTAATCTCTTGTGGAGATAATCTATTACTTCATTTTCAACATACTTCTGCCAAGCACCGGCAGCTTTCCGAGCTGGCTTCATAGCTTCTTGCTCAATGCCTTGAGCCGCCATATTTTCCTCGTTATGCTTGGAAGAGGTGGATCCGTGATTACTGGATGCCATTTTGATACAAAATATATGTTTGATAAAGTGTACAAATATACAATCACCAGTGCGTTTTGTGTTATGGTACGATTTCTATGGCTCTCAGCAGTGCCTCCAAATTTATGTTGTGGTGGTTTATGTAAGGATATATATTATTTATAAAGGGCGTGTCCCTTTCCCTTAGATGAAATATTACAGTGCCTCCAGCCGTTAAAATACGACAAATATTTAGTAAACCAATAATTTGGACACTTTGATAATTTGATCACCACTTATTATTATACCTTGAATTCTTTTAGCCAATATGATTTCGTACCATACACACAAAATTTGCCTTATAATAGATAAATATAAAAATTTATTTATGTACAAAAATTATATATATATTAACACAAAACGCAAAAGACTGGTGATAAATGAACATTGGTACACACAATCAAAAATATATCCTACCAATGTGAGACACAATAATAAGGTCTCTAACTAATTACATCAATCACAAATTTTTAATGATATGATTTTTATTAAATTTATTAATAATTAATAATTTCGAATATCTCAAAGGTTATATTCTTACAAGCCGTGGCCATAGGATTGCAAGAAGGAAGCCCTTGATATATGATACTCTGGTTATTAATATTCAATAAATTATGAAATATGAAAAAATTTATAATATGGCAATAAACAATTTTTAACAGTAAAACAGGATCTCTCTACATATATCTAACTACTCAATATTGTTATGATACACTGAGGTAATTTTATGATTCCACACAACAGAGAAAATAATTAATACAAAAATCAAATAAATATCTCACCACACCCGGAATTCAGACTAGGCAACTCTCCCGTGGATTTAGCTGGCAGTGGAACGCCTTTAGACTGATATATAGGGCAAGTGATAGATTCAGTAGGGGAGAATGTAGGAAGTTATCAGATTAGAGGTTTAAAGTTTTAGGAAGTTTGAAAAGATGGAAGAGTAGTTATTCAGCAGATCTTCTTCAGATGTCAGGTCTTTCCATGAGGTTTTTATGAGGGATTTTTTTTTTTCTTAAAGCACATGGGCTTTTATATCCACTAGTCCATTGTTCTAAGATACCTTCCCACCAGGCTTCCTGATTGGCTAGTTGAGAAATGTGTGTACATAAGCTATTTCTCACCTGCCCGCCAGGTGGCGGTCATGTATCACAGAACAATGTGATTATTTGAGATGACTCATACCTTGGGTGGAATCTTCAGGTAATTTCAGGAATAAAATATACGGCTCTATCCAGATATAGCAGTGATACCTATATTATTCTAAATAGGGACCATGGAATATAGGTGTATATTCGGTTATTCCTCCTTGAAGTACCATCCTGTTTGTTTCCTGATAAGACATGTAACTAATGCTAGTCTATAATACATCTTACTTCCCATCATCTCAATACTCAAATTAGTGATATATAGTTCCCATTGCTGAGTATTTAGTGGTGTTTAAAATCTATAACATCTTATTTATGATATGTTTTTGTAGTATATTTTTGTCATGATATACAGTGAACTTTTAAACTTAAATGTCCTGAATTTCACCCCTTTGTTTCAGAATCAACATTTTCTCTGTGTAGGAAAAAAAACTCTCTGTTTGCATGGCCCTTGTATTGGACTCATAGTAAACAATTGTTAATGCTTTCACCCTTGGTGAACAATAGTATATGGTAATAGTTTCAGAGGTCTGTTAGTTCATCACACTCTACAGGTTTTGGTTAAGCTTTCAACCAGTTGAGTTCCCGTCTCATTCTTGTTGAAATGTTTAAAAGTCAAAGTCCTATCTGGCTATGTGTTTGACTTTTCTGTATGTGCATTCTTCTCAACCTCCATATACAAATAGTCCTTGTTGACAGTTCAAACAGGCTTATTGTCTTGGAAAAGACTCACTTCCCCCATTCTCCATTTCTTAACTAGAATCCTTGATGGTTCAACCAAGACAAAATTAACTCTTAGCATCCGGCTATACTGAGCTGTTTGCCACATAATATTATGTCTTGATAAAAGTCATATTTTTGAGACGTGATTCAAAAGTCCACAACAGTATTATACATGGAGATCATATCCCCCCTTATGTATTATACATGGAGATCATATCCCCCCTTATGTATTATACATGGAGATCATATCCCCCTTATGTATTATACATGGAGATCATATCCCCCCTTATGTATTATACATGGAGATCATATCCCCCCTTATGTATTATACATGGAGATCATATCCCCCTTATGTATTATACATGGAGATCATATCCCCCTTATGTATTATACATGGAGATCATATCCCCCCTTATGTATTATACATGGAGATCATATCCCCCCCTTATGTATTATACATGGAGATCATATCCCCCCTTATGTATTATACATGGAGATCATATCCCCCCTTATGTATTATACATGGAGGTCATATCCCCCCTTATGTATTATACATGGAGATCATATCCCCCCTTATTTATTATACATGGAGATCATATCCCCCCTTATGTATTATACATGGTGCTCATATCCCCTCTTATGTATTATACATGGAGATCATATCCCCTTATGTATTATACATGGAGATCATATCCCCCTTATGTATTATACATGGAGATCATATCCCCCCTTATGTATTATACATGGAGATCATATCCCCCCTTATGTATTATACATGGAGATCATATACCCCCTTATGTATTATACATGGAGATCATATCCCCCTTATGTATTATACATGGAGATCATATCCCCCCTTATGTATTATACATGGAGATCATATCCCTCTTATGTATTATACAT